>NC_068361.1:75210925-75515925 GCF_020536995.1 Dreissena polymorpha | reverse complement strand
ATTCTAATGCTGATGAACCAATGATCAGTGCCAGTTGTTCTACTGTCGCGAACTGTTTATTCAAAATTGTGTAAAAATGAGTTGCGCACTGTTCGAAATTGTGAAAAAAATGAGACACGCACTGTCCCAAAATTTGAAAAACTGAGTCGCGCACTGTTCAAAATTGTGGGAAACATTTGTTGCCCACTGTTCATTCTGATTTCAAAATTGTGGAAAAATGAGTCCCACACTTTTCATAAATTAAATTTTGAAAATGTGAGTCACGCGCTGTACAAAATTTGTAAAATGAGTTGCTCACTGTTCAAATTTTTGGAAAAAAAGTCATGCACTGTTCATTCAAAATTGTGGAAAAATGAGCTGCGCACTGTTCAAAATTGTGAAAAAAATCATGTCACGCGCTGTACAAAATTTGGAACAATCATTTGCGCACTGTTCAAAAATGGGGGACAAATTAGTAGGGCACTGTTCATTCAAAATTACAAAAAATAAGTCACAAACTCTTCAAATTGTGAAAACACATGCGTTGCGCACTGTTCAAAATTTGTAAAAATGAGTCGCGCACTGTTCAAAATTTGGAAAAAAATGAGTCGCGCACGGTTCATTCAACATGGTGGAAAAATGAGTCGCGCACTGTACACAATTTCAAAAAATGAGTTGCACACTGTTCAAAATTGTGAACAAATTGAGTCACGCACTGTTCATAAAAAATTGCACTGTTGAAAACTGTGAACAAATGAGTTGCGCGCTGTGCAACTTTTTTGAAAACATGTGTCGAAAACTGTTCAAAATTGTGTCGCCCACAGATCAACATTGTGAAAAAATGAGTTGCAAACTTTTTTTAAATTGTGAAAATTTGAGTCGCGAACTTCTTTAAATTGTGAAAATTTGAGTCGCAAATTTCTCAAATTAGGAAAACACCTATTCCCTTAATAAGCCAAAAAAGCCCCGAGTCCATAATAAAAATATTTTAAGTTAAAATAAATTCTTAATTATTTTTATATAAAGTGGAGTTTATACATTTTCATTTTGTTTTTATAATATTGTGTCTATTAAAGTTGTAATTTGTTCAAGTTGTGCCATAAAAATGTTATTAAAACACTCTATTTTGAAATGTTATCTCCTGTTGGATTTGTTTTATTTTATTATAATATGAAATGTTTTTCTTTTAATGGCAGAAAGTTGCGACCACACATTCCATGGGTGATGATATCTACCAAAATTCTTGGCGGCACAGTTCTACCCTCGTCAGTTGCACTGGTCTGAGTCTTTCTCTGCCTCTCAACCAACTCGAGATATTCCCCCCCCCCAACTTCATCCCGGCACAGCTTCACATCAACCCATCTAATTAATTTGTCGGAAAGGTAATACTTATTTGTCGACAAATTTATTTTTGAGAGTATTTATGTTATTGTTTTATCTGAACATGTTATAAATCTATATGTCACTATATTTATAAAGTTTAAATTTTAATACAAATTTTATATCTGGATTTTTATTATTAAAGCAGTTATGCAATGAATGTTTGATGATGTTTTTTTTCTCTAAAGGATTCTTTATTTTATTTTCAGGTTGACTACACAAATTTCCTGTTTGGTTGTGGAGATAGAACTATTTTTTTGTGAAAGTTTGATTTCAGACACTTAAAAATTGAAATTGTCATGTATTATTAGGCATGGCAGGCATTAGCAAAGCATCTCAATCAAGTAATTATTATTTTACTTTGTTAATGTTAATTCATTGTGTATGCTATTCACCTGTTTACCTTGCTTTTTATAAGAATGACACAAAAAAGGAAAGCATTTGTAAAGTATTAGTTTTTTAAAAATATAATCTTAGACGAGATGTTTAGTGAATATTTGTCATAAATTCTTCTTTAAATTGATCAAATCTGTCATTTTTTATTTAAAACGTGTTAAGTATATTTGTGTTACGCTAAATGTTTATCATTACTGTTTTAAATTGTGTTCATCTGCAGCAAATAATGGTAGCGGTGCACATTTGTATTTGTTTAATTTTTTTCCATTGATTAATGCTCATTTAATTTATATTTCCCTATAGATATATACTTAATAAAGTGTTAGTTTTGTTTAAAAAAACAACTTCTTGTTTATTAATGTTCTAACTTCTGAATAAAATATGAATCGCTGTTTGTTTCCATTTAAACCAAAGAAGCGACATACCAGGCCTACAAAAAAGTAGTTCTCAGAATGGGCGGGGCTAAAACATGGAACGCTAAAATTGTTTACTGATTAAACCAAATATAGGCGGAGTTTTAAAACGGATATTAATGGGCGGAGCTTAAAACTGTTATCGGATGGGTATCCGATAACACTTTAAAATATCGTGTCAGCGTCTCCAACGTAAATGCGCTGTCATGGCATAATAAAGTGTAGGATGAGATAGTGGCCAGGACGGACGGACGGACGGACAGACAGACGGCGGAGATAACCACAATATCCCCACGCTTTTCAAAAAGCGTGGGGATAATTAGTCTGCATTTGTATTTTTAATTCTTGCCAAGAGCCTTCATACTCTTATTAGCGTTTTGATTGAAAGGGAACGCAAGAATGATCGTACATATATACATTCGATACGTCTTGATGTTGTTTGTACCTGCGAATAATTGTGATTTATGTTCGAAAAACACGGACACACTTAAAAATGGATGCTTTTAAATATTTGTCTTCATACGCAATCGTTCAGTTTCCCTTTAAATTTTATCTGAGTATAAGGCGTCTGCACATGTTTGAAGACACATTCTTTTCATTATTTTATTTCGTCAAACTGCGTTTTAACCTTTTTGCAGATTTATGTAATATTTTCTGCTTGAGCAATAGATACGCCGTTATAAAAATGGTGATGTATATTAATTTACCTATACATGTATTGCTATAGTCGTTTACTATTTTATATACACTATTTAAAATACATGTTTACCTAATTCAGTCGCGTCGTGTAAGGTCACTCAAAACAGATATTTCCAGGGAAAAGTAAACACAAACAATACCACATACGCTATATTTTATAAATATTCAAGCTCTGCTTTTTCATTTGCTTTACCATGGTTTGCATTGACAGTGGTATCAAATAGTTGATATATGAAGCATGTTTCTCTTACACACATTAGCACACACATATGTGTCTTGTTCTGAGAAAATTGGGCTTACTGCATGTGCGTAAAGTGTCGTCCCAGATTAGCCTGTGCAGTCCGCACAGGCTAATCAGGGACGACACTTTCCGCTTTTATGGTATTTTTAGTTTCAAAAAAGTCCCTTAATAATGCCTTTCACGATCACGAACTAACCGACCTTATACTCCAACTCCGACACTCTGGACCAAATAAATGTTCGGTTGTCAGGAAGGTCCAGTTTACTGACAGGTTAAGGCAAAATACAATGAACCACGCAGAAAAGACTTACTTCGCGTAATTTAATAAGTACAAAAATGAACGTTGAATTCAAAACAATTTTTTTATTTCTTAAGCATACGTTACATTTTTGATAACCTCTGCAAAGGCATGCAAACTTCTTAAAATCGTAAATCATAACATACAGTATGACATTAAAGTATAGTGTCAGATCCTGTATACATGTTTTTTAAATATGGAAATCTAAACAAAATACTTAAGACAGTGGGCATCTTTAACGACACTATCATAACACTAGTATCAGCAGCTTTTTATACAGGAACATCAATGTGTTTTGTAAATACATTAAATAGCTACTAAACTCAATTACTAAACTCGATAAGGGTTGCTATTTTACAAGATATTTAGGAGGACCGTTCACCTGTTGCTATGTGGAATTTCACTTTTTGAGATAAAATATTGAAATCCGTGTATTTCTGTCCGTCAAAAGGCAATAAACTTAAATAACATTACGCGGTTAAAACTTTTACAGCTTAAGATTGCATTTCATGAATACAATAACTGGCACTTGACTTCAGGATATTATAAATGTAGTACAAATTATAATGTTTACGAACAAACGCCGAAACGCGTCGGTCAGTGTTTACAATTAGTGGGAGTTATAACCTTTGTTGACCAAGATGTCCGTACTGTAAACAATCGCACACAATATGAATATTGTCTCAAGATATTGAAATGCCAAAATGAAAGCGATACAGAAATGTGTTAACCGATGCCCCCTTTTGTTTGAAACATACATTCAATGAAGCTTTCATTCGTTTAAGGCGCAACCAAGTTGTTTGTTTTCACTTACATGTCTGGTACTATTGTTTATGCCGATCCTTGAATCTTTTTTTTAAGGATTTGATTATAGCTTTTAAATATATTTTTCCTGTAATGTCATGATTAAAGTGGTAACTAATGTGTGTATGTTTAACAAAAGTAACGAACATTTTTTTCGGCTGAACTACATACCAACCTTATTTTGGAGATGTTAGTGGACACAAACATAATGTTTTTATGGCCTTATTATTGTTCACGACTCACGACCCTCAGTCTCTGTGTGTCGAGACAACCAACAGTTAATAAACAAAAGCTAATATTTGAAGTCCATCTTATTACACCAGTGTCACTTTAATCGTTTGCAACAGTTGTGGTGAACTTGAGGAATATTCCAACGTACTAATATTTGATTGATAAGAAAAACCAGATATATTGCAACTACAGGTATCTTTTTATGCTGCATGTTATAAATTTAAACATTCTTTGTTTTGTGTGTGTGTTTTAAATGTATGCATTTTAACTAAGAAGAATATGATTTTTTTAATGAGCTTCTCTTTAGGAAAACGTGGCTTAATGCATTTGCGTTATTTGCCGTCCCAGATTTGAAGTCAGCATAGGTCAATCAAAGACGATATTTTCTGCTTTAACTGGATTTTCGCTAAGAAGTGACCTTCTTTAAACAAAATCCATGACAGGCTAATCTGCATCGATACTTTACACACAAGCATTAAATCCGTGTTTCATATCGCGGCATAAATATGCATGTCTTGCGTTGTCATTTCGTTCATGCGGTCATTCTTTGTTCTTCGTCTCTGTGATCTCATGTCATACCGTGGGTTCTTCATCTAAGTTAATCATAGTATGTGAGTAATTTATCTAAATTTTGCATAGCCGACATTCTTACAATCACATGGTTTATGTAGGATTCTGAATGCGATTATGGTATCTAAAATACCCACAATGTGCTAAGAATTCTGTTTTTAGTTTTTTTCCTGGCATGCGTTACGAAGCACTGTGAATTGCAAATGTTTTATTAAATCTTTTTTTTTTCAGAATGTGCACAGTTTCATTGCGAGTAATGGGCACCCGCATTCAACCTAAACGCCAAGCTGCAATCCTCGTTATTGGCGCATGTCTGATATTCGTCTGGGTCCTCTATTCAAGAAGCAGCATACAGGTCGGTTTGCCTGTTTATTCTAAGGAAAGGCAAGAAGAAGTTCTACTCGAACAAATTAAGTATATAAAGTCCATGGACGAGGTGAATAGCATACTCGAATCGTCCGCTAGCAGCGGTAAAACATTTAGTGGAAAACCCATTCGAAGATTTAATCCGAATGATATTAAATTTAGAAACAAACGGTACCCAGACCTACAGGTGGATCACGGTAAAACGTTTAATTGTAAGAGATGGGCGGTCCTTACCACAATATTTACTCCGCCCTCCGAAGCTGTTCGCCGTTTCATGTATATGAAGAATTGGTGTGTTGTTATTGTGGGTGATAAAAATAAGCCAGATGGATATGTGTTGGCATCAACAATGACTTTTCGCAACATAATATTTTTGAGTGACAGTGACCAAAACAAAATGAATTCAAAATTTGTTGAGAGCCTGCCGTGGCGAAGTTTTGGACGAAAAAACGTCGGATATTTATATGCAATCGCCCACGGTGCTCAAGTCATTTGGGATTTCGATGACGATAATATGCTAAAATTTTGGATCGAAGGAGCTAGTCCATCCGACAGATTGTGGATTGAAAACTTCTCGGATCTCAAATTAGATAAATTCTATAGCATTCCACTGTCTTTAGTTACTTCAGGAATACGTTCGGCATCTACTGGAAGTGCACAGCTATTTAACCCGTACCCTCTACTAGGGGCGCCTAGCAACATCTGTTGGCCACGCGGGTTCCCTCTAACACTTATACGTAATTCCTCAGATCAAGGTCATTTCAAGTTGAACTTGGTTGAAGAAAACATAGAAAAGACAGTAAATAACATTGGTGTCCTTCAGTCTCTTGCCGACAATGAACCTGACGTAGACGCACTGTACAGGTTAATACAGGGTACGCCATTTACTTTCAAGCGCCCAGCAAAAGGTTCTGACACTAAGCGAATACATTTGCTCTCCAAAGGAGTGTACAGTCCGTTTAACGCACAGGCCACTCTGTATTTCAGAAATGCGTTTTTAGCTCTATATTTACCCGTAACCGTTCCTGGCCGGGTTTCGGATATTTGGAGAAGTTACCTAGCACAAGCTTTACTTTCTCTTCACAACATAATAATTGGATTCTTACCAAGACCAATCGTGGATCAGGACCGAAATTATCATTCATTACTCGCCGACTTAGAATCAGAAATCGCTTTGTATACTCAGACTAATGCTTTGGTAGCGTTCTTAGATGAATGGCGAACAAACAAGACTATTTCCGGTGACAACGAGTTGCGTTCATTGGAGGACTTATTAGAGGAATTGTATATAGAAACGTACGAACGGGGATTTATTGAGATTGATGACGTATTGCATATTCAAAATTGGATACTGGCTTTTGGATCAGTTCGTTTTAATTCTATTACTACAGAAAGTAAGAATACAAAGCAATACAAACAAGTTGATGGAAATATGATTGAACGCGAAATAATAAATATTGATGTAGGTAAATCAATTATTGTATCAGAAAGTATCGAACCGGAGGAGTGCAAAACTATAAAGAATCGGGCAACTAATGTAACATTTTGGACCTCTGATTTACACGACGGGACCCGGCTGGACTCGCCCTCGCTGTTGGCATCACTGGGGCAGAGGTTTGTTGTCGCGGGATACAAAAGACGTCAGACGCCATATCCGGCGGTATTCGACCGGCCGGGATTCATCGTCCCAGAGAAGATTTCCAACGAAATTTTAAGTTATAGAATAAACACTCAGGCCACCGATGATTTCATGAACAAGAATTTTAAGTTTTATGAAAATGACTTGCTATTTAAAAATACAGACGCTTTCTATTGTTCATTTTACGCAGCTATGTGCCAGATTTGGATGCCGTTGAATAAAACTAAATCCATTGTATTTTTAGCAGGTCATAGGTATAACTTGGGGAGGTGTTCTTTAGAAAGTTGGACTAAGCTCAATGAACAGCTTTGGGAACTGTTTAAGCAGAACAACGACCCAGTCAGAGTAGATCACAAACATATTATTGCTGGCGCCAGTCGTTACGACTATGAATATTTAAAGCATTACACAGGATTAAAGGATTCGATAAAACTTATAAGCAGTTTTAGCGGATTTTACACTGATGGTAATACATTCAACCCTACTGAACCAGAAATATTATTTGTGTCATACGGTGCGATGTTTGCTGATATCACAGTTAATGTCGTTGAAATACGTAAGAAATATCCACGATATCAGCTTAGTGACCTCGTTAAGCACAAAGCCATCATATATGTGCCTTACTCTGTAATGTCTTTCAAACTGACTGAGTTCTATTCGCTGAATATTCCACTATTCGTGCCCAGTGCAAAGTACTTCAAAACCAACGGAAATTTTGGATCTGATCGTACTAGCACCACGGCGCCTTACTGCGACAACGACCCTGACCTTTGGTGGAAGATGCCAAGTCACCCCGCCAGCCCGCACTCTTACAATCCGAACGCTGAATATGCTCAAGATCCGGAAGCTGAGATGTACTGGCTACAGTTCAGCGACTTTTATGATTGGCCACATATACAATACTTTGATGATGGTAGCGATCTCAATAGAAAATTACAGACTGCTGACTTTATTGCCATACATAAGTCGATGAAAGCGCAGAATGAAATTCGAAAACACGAGCTTCTTCAGCAATGGTGCAAACTTATACCACAAATCAAGAACATATAATTCAATCATGTGATCCAATTATGTGTAACACAAGTATCATTATTTTTCAATGCCACACAAATATAACTGTTGTTTTTTTAAGTTGCGTAGCGAAATCTAGAAACAGATATCAGACATCATGCTAGTTTTTCCTTTTTATATTTTTAAATGAATGATATTAAAATGTCTTGCATAAAAAAGTTCTATGTTATTACATTATGTTACAAATATAGATCAATACGCACAAAAATAGCAAAAATGTACACGTTTTGTTTTATAATTTTCAAATTCAAATTGAAACGATTAAAACTTGTTATTGACACAATTTGGTGAAATAATTCTATGTGCTACCTGTTTTAAAAGTATATGCCGTTAAGGGGCATTACACATAAAATGTCTTCACAACCTAATTCCAGTAATTGTTAGTATTCCCTCATTTATTGTTTACACGTCGTTGAGATACTCGTCGTTCGGATAGGTCAGGATGTGGCGTATACATCGAAAGCTTTATTGAAATGCTTTCGAATCCGTTCCTTGGGTTAGAACAAGTCCTAGGTGTATTGTAGAGACTTGTTCTAACCAGGACTAGAGAGCGTTTCAATAAGCTTTCGATTCAGTCTAGCTAATATAAAAGGTTTAAACTAAAGTATATTTGCTTGTATCGATATATTTCATCCATCATAAATCCATCTAATACTTTTTACCTGTTTGTATCAACACATCAAGTACTTCAACATGGACTTTATTACTATTTTGTGGCATTTTAAAGTATTAAGTTAACATATTATTTATGTGTTTATGAACTCAATGCGATATTTAAATGTATATTTTGGCAAACATGTCACATATTGTCATTTGCTTTTGAATATTTTGTTTTTGCATTGGTACAATCATAAGAAACATTTATGAATGTTCAAGTTTCGAACGTAAAACGACCTATGTTTATTTCTGCTTAACCTATTTTACGTCATGGTGATTGTGTGTGTGTGTGTGTGTGTGTGTGTGTGTGTGTGTGTGTGTGTGTGTGTGTGTGTGTGTGTGTGTGTGTGTGTGTGTGTGTGTGTGTGTGTGTGTGTGTGTGTGTGTGTGTGTGTGTGTGTGTGTGTGTGTGTGTGTGTGTGTGTGTGTGTGTGTGTGTGTGTGTGTGTGTGTGTGTGTGTGTGTGTGTGTGTGTGTGTGTGTGTGTGTGCTGTGTCTGGTACTTATGTGCTAGTAAAGACTAATTGGTAATTGGTCCATTACCATAAAATAAGGACCACGTGTTATAGATAGTGTTGTTCCATATAGGAATATTTACACTTTCTTTTACTTGATTTAAATATGTATCATTAAATTAATAAATACCAGCTTTAGAAATATTGCATTCTTCAGAAACATATATTTGTTTATTTGAATTATTTTAATTGATCATTTCTTGATATGCTCAAGTGGAAAACTTTACTTGACTGTGTGTCAAAATTGTCACAGTTTTAAAACAGTACGCTGCCTTTCTATAAGGTATTAATACCGATGTTAAAACTCATTTTAAATTTTTGTACATCGCTGAATACATAGTAAACGTATTTTATATTTAATTTATGATATTTATGAAAATTTATGCACCAACTTCTAGTTTTTACATGTAAATAAGTTTAATTGTATTAGTGAATGTATCATATAACGTATAATATGCTTTTTCACATTTTTATTGTCATGAACATTCTCTTTACAGTATATGTAATCATAATTGTTTTTTTAATATATAACTGATTATGAATTATATGCTATTTTATAAAATATGACCATTATAATGAACTATTCAACTTACCAAAACATGTTTTTTACAGTACTGTTAATTTTCTTTATTCTGCATAACACTATGTTTTTGTCATATAAAGCTTTATTATCGCATTAATCATAAGTCATCAACATCATCAACAAGATACAATTTCAGTTGTCATGAATTCATAACTAGTATATACTGGGTTTTTATATACAAATTTACTAGGGATGGGACCGAATATCCGAATATTCGAATATTCGAAACTCGGCCGAATATTCGAATCCAAAGTTAAAATTCGAATATTCTATTTCTATGCAAAGATACTTCCAAACAAGTTTTAAGTGCATGTACAAAGTCGCAGTTTTGGTTTCCATTATAAGTCATTGCTTTGATAACAGCTTCCATCAATGAACGAGATGATAATTGGCAGACGGGATGGTATAAAGAGAGGGACCAAAAGTCGATTTACTATCAATTCATACTTATGCAAAATGTACAAACAATTTTCTGAAAATAAGTCGAAAATGAAAGTAAATTTATGTAAAACATTTACGTACATAAAAAATTGTGTTTTGACAGGTTTTTCAACCTCAGCGTTCAATTGTACAAACAGTGGTTAATATTAACTAAAGTAACTTGATTAACACAGTTATTTACATGGTTATGTTACCGCAAGATATTTGTATTTGTATAAACGATGGTTACTTCGTTGTAACCTAACCATTGAAAATTTTTAACTTACCACAGTGAAATTACCAACAATGCAACCCTAAAAATGACGTCGTTTTTGAGCAATTTGTCAGACGAACATTGTCCAATATGGCCTCTGACTCTGTCACAAAGAAATAAGCGAAAAACGGGCTCAACCCATTAGTGACCGAGAGGTGGACGTTTTTAAAAACTTAATGAAAGAAAATTTTCATGAACTCAAAGCAAACCAAAGCGGCCACTCGTTACCTAATAAGTAATGGACACCATGCTCGTTGTAGTCAGAAACTTGGTACAAGACATTATTTAAAGACCCATTAACACTCAAAATCAACCAATATTTCGTAAAATATTTCATAAAATAAAGTTAACCCATACAAAATCATTGTTCCTTAAAGCAACTGCCAAAATGTGAACGCTATATGTGGTCTAGCGTTGAAAATATGGCTATTATATACGGAAAACTGATTTTGTATGGGTTAACTTTATTTTACGAAATTATTAATGAAATATTCGTTGATTTTGAGTGTTAATGGGGCTGTATAAGGATCTGTCTGCTTATGATGTCAACGCATTGAATAGCAAAACTCATTAATTTATCGGGATTATATAACTATTGTGGTTAGTCTACAATAGCGACACGGTAATTCACATGGAACGAAGTAGGGTGCAGCGAAGCAATACAACGAAACGAACACATAATTTTTAAATATGTTGTCACAAGATTTATTATCGTATCCCGGGTGAATACAGTTTCATGCTTTTGTACATAATTTCATGAAATTTATTATCGAATCCCGGCTGTATAAAGTTTGAAGCAATAAAAGTGTGCGTTTTGCAACACTGCGTTTTGCAAGATAGAATCTATATTTGAAATATGAAATGAGTAAAATAGACATAAAATAATTCTTTGGAACGAAATCACTTGCATTGAGTATCAAATTAATTAAAGTTTGTATTTAAAAAACTAATATGTATTCAGCTCATGCCATTAAGCATTAAATATTGGGGACTTAAAATGATAACTTCATTTGTTTCAAGTTACCGAATTAATATACGTAACATCACTAAAATTATGTTTCAATTAAGCTTTATTTAATTTAATTCTTACATCGTTGACAAGTCTACTTATTGCTTTGTTCACTTAGCTTACTGTATCTTATACATATAGAAGAGTACAGAAAACAAAACATTGTTTAAGCTTTGAAAATGCTGATTTTTTTCTCGCGATGATTGGTTTACCTTAAATCTTAAATGCAGTCTTACAGCGCTGTCTATGCCTAACATACCGGTAATGTTGCACTCGAGAAGAAGAAGTTAATTGTCAATAGGGGGCAATAAAGGGATTAGCGATGGTAACTTTTAGCCAGACAGAGCTTGAATAGCGAATTTCATTGAGAATTTATAGAACGTATTAACGAATATATGGACAAATTTTCTCATATCGAGACGCCGAAACAATCACCAAACTGGCGGGACTGTCCCGTCGAGATATGGCATGTATGTTTTAATTCCGTTATACATATATCATATCAATGATTATATAATCAGAATTTAGTTTCTCAAATCCAAACCAAATAAATCGTTCTTAAATGGTTCTTTATTCTAGAAAAAAAGCGAAACTAAAAGCATAAATATTATCGATGGAAAGTAATCTAGGTCAATTATAATTATTAAAATAAATTAGAATTACGGTAATGTGATTTCCGGAAATATCTTTCATCTAATGAAACTAAACAGTATTTAATTAAAAAAGAGCATAATAATCAATGATCTTAAAAAAATAAATACTATATCCTGTTTTTCAAAGCCGCACATAAGATACGATTTATATTGGCATTTGTGGCAATCAGGAATAGTAATTTGCTCCGGACGGTCATAAATTCGGACATTTTTATAAAAGGTTTAAAAATCGAATATTCGAATATATTCGAATAATGACAAACGAATATTCGAATATAGTTTCCAGTATTCGTTCCCATCCCTAAAATTTATCTTTGATGTGAGTTTTATTATGCTGTGCACTTTTCTTCTAAATTGCTTGTATATTGTTCAAATGTCATAAATGAGGGTCAACGTGTGAGGCTGAGGCATTTATAATGCATATAATTCGACATTTGTTTATTGATCATCAAATAAATTAACATTTCTTATAAAACAACAACTTTATGCTTTTAAAA
Organism: Dreissena polymorpha; assembly: GCF_020536995.1. Classification (NCBI taxonomy): domain Eukaryota; kingdom Metazoa; phylum Mollusca; class Bivalvia; order Myida; family Dreissenidae; genus Dreissena; species Dreissena polymorpha. The sequence continues at coordinate 75,503,230 of NC_068361.1, read as the reverse complement.
GTTGAATATGCAGTTATCTTCCATTATGTTTTATTGTGTAACACTGTGTTAACATTAAAATATGTTTTAAATTTCAGTTAAAAGCGTTTTTATTTAATGAGCGCTCTAAACTTATTTCCGTATAATTGATTTCATGTTTATCATCTTAGATATATTATTTGAACAAAATACACAAACTGTGAGGACGATTTGAAATATATGGAATTAAAGATTTTTTGATATTTTTGCTTTTATGCTAATTAGTGCTATCGAAGACATATGAGATTGTTCTTACAGATACTCCGCTCGACTAGACTAACATTGGTCGCTATTCGAAATTAAGAACAAAGACACATTGTTGGTTGTAACACATTACTACTCTTCTGAATCGATCGTGTTCATATTGGTTAATTTTGTCCCGTTGTGTTACAACCTGCGTTTTGTTTTGTGTTTAAAAACACTCGTGAAAAGTAAAGGGAGACAATTCAGATGATTAGCTCTCAAGTTAAAATGCTTTGCTTCCCTTGCACACATGGAAAGTTAGCACGATCACACATGTAAGTAAAAAAGAAACAGATGTAAAACATAAATATAGATTAGATCACTGAACGTTTAAAATGTCTCATGTTGTATTGTAAATCAAAACTTAAAAAAAGTATATTATTTATATGGCATAATGTGCTTTGTTTATGTAAACTAATTGACAATTTCGTGGAAAGCGTTGTTTATATTTATGTACATTCACATTCATAAGTGCACATGGCGTATGTGGGGAGAGGATTCGGCTGTCCTGTAAGAGCAGTGGTTGATACACGCGCTTTTCAGCTGGGAGACCCGTGTTTAATCCCCATTACAGGAAGCATGTGACACGTGTGGTCACCATGTCGGACAGGTGGGGTTTCCTCCGGGTATTCCGGCTATCCCCAATCCCACAAAACAATACCACACCCGAATTGATAATTGTTCAATATCAACTTAATAGCTGGAAAGTGCAACTACCATTCAGACTAGTGAGACTAGATAGTTAATTAGGTTGGAGTGCTTTGGCCGATTTGGAGTCCATTCATAATGTAGCATAAGGTGCGGAAGAACTTTAACACAACACTAGCCAACAACTTGCAAAAAGCAGCACAGCAAATATCGTTGTATATTGTCAGTTGTTGCATGGGATTATCGTTTAACGATTTGTTTAAAGATAATAACGCGATTATAAACAAAATGTTACTTATGATCTTCTTGTCAGTAATTTTACAATATAATACTTCTACTAACATACGAGCCTAATCTTGCGAAAAAGGGTCTAATGTCATATGCTGCCAGCATTGCTCCAGATCACCTGTGAAACCGCGCAGTCTTGACAGTAGCTAAGTCTTGCGCCATAAAGTAAGCAATATTTCGCGACGTCATTGGCGGACAGAGACGCGGATCCGCTGGCTGGTCTAGCCGCCCATGGCTTAAGACCATTTTCCGCATGACGCGGCTCTATAATGTTTCCTGCTAGACGCACCATATTTAGAGCCCCATTGAAATGCACAGCAAATATATAAACCCAATTTCACGTGTTATTTATCAGCATAGACAGGGAGCCACAACGCGAGCACCTATATTCTAGGAAACACTGAGATCCATCCATAAGTAAATACTGACCACTTTTCTCAAAACTATTGTCAACTTTATTGAAACCCTGGATTTGTACATAATTCTGAACATGTATGGGGTCCGTAAGATTGAGAAAATTCATTGTTTCCACTTATATCTAAACACGTAAGGTTGGTAATTCCGGAAAACAGTTTTTCGTGAATATTTTACTGTACAAAAATTACTTTCGATTTTAACAAGGATATTTCATGACGAAAATCATCTTAATCTCTTAAACAAGTATTTAATTTAACATTAAATTTGACGATAATTTTCGAATATGAACGGATGTAGCTTATCTTACCGGAAACTCAACCGCAATACCAAAAGAGCGTTAATGGTTGGCACTCAAAATCGGGTAATGAGGATTTTTTTTTAACCCTTTCAGCGCTGGAACCGGATTTTGAAGGCCTTTGCAAACAGTTTGGATCCAGATGAGACGCCACAGAACGTGGCGTCTCATCAGGATCCAAACTGTTTGCTATTCTTATAGTATTCAAGTCCATTGCTTAATTACGACTAAGTGAATATTTCAAAAAGTAAAAGAATATAGACTAATGCATAATATTTTTTTTATTGGTTATCGGTATATCGTTATGGCAGTGCTGTCATATTATTACTTCTTATTTCTCGAAAACTACCAATGCATTGGTGTAAACGGAATTAAAGAATAACAAGATCATATCTCAGCATTGACCGATAAGTGAAGTAAAAATTTTCCTCAATTTCTTTTGATAGGTATATGAGCGACCGGTTTTATAATTGCAGGATTTTTAAGCAATTAACTCATGATACTATATATAAGCCGCGCTTTGTGAAAAGGGGTTTTAATGCATGTGCGTTAACTTTCGTCCCCGAATAGTATGTGCAGGCCGCACAGGCTAATCGGGGACGACAATTTCCGTTTAAACTGGATTTTTGCTAAGAAGAGACTTTCTTTAAACAAAAAACATCATAAAAGCGGACAGTGTCGTCGCTGTTTAGCCTGTGCAGTTCGCACATGCTAATCAGGGACGACACTTTTCGCCTAAACTTGATTTTTGCTTAGAAGAGACTTTTTTGAAACGAAAGTGTTCTCTCTGATTAGCCTGTGCGAAATGCACAGGCTAATCTGAAACGAAACTGCGCACATATATTAAACCCCCTTTTCACAGAGCACGGCACATATATATATACGTTACATTCTCCTCACAAGGCAACATTCCTTTTGGTGGCATTGACCAAATCTTTAAGAAAGTCGTAAAAGTTTATCAAGGACAAATTTGCGTTTCCGTGACACCAATCGCGGACAGAGATTTTGCTATAATTTGCAGACTGGACTAGGTGTGATCTTGCCTAAAGCCAGCTATACTATTATCAACTTAAAAGTATTTATCCTTTGCACTTCGATAGACTATTAAATGACAGATGCAAGCGACATCAATTAGTTTTAATAACGCTATTATTAATCGTACATACGAAAGTCTGCCCTGCCAAAGTACAATTGCTTAAAAAAGCATGCTTTTGGATTAGATTTGCTCTAAGATACAAGACGAAAATACGTAATGTCAAACAAGTAGATAGCTGATGACAAAAAAAGCTCTGTGATTGCGAATTTGAGCATTAACACATATTCAACATTCCTTGCGTAAGGCATTTAAGATGAAATAGCATTGTCACTAAAAATCATTGATCGTTTTATCAATAGATTTAATTATTTATGACTTTATGAATATGTATTGAATAGATATTTAGACCGTGGAAAACAAAGCATGTTCATAAACATGCACATATATGCGAAAATGTTTGCCTGTAGGCATACGCATGGGTTTAAGCCTTTAAGCATACTTTTGTTTTGGCAGGCTTATCTACTTATTGCTCTTCAATGGGCGTGTATACACTCTGTACATGTATGGTACGGCAAAGCATAGATTTCTGTTTTAATGCCAATACTAAGAAAAAAAAGAAAAACGAAAGCCAGCAAAATAAAATACTCTTTATTCGTTCAAATACGTGTTTTGGTTGTAGAAAGATAAACGCCATTATATTGAAAGATTTACAGATGCAAAGATGAGCGTGTTTACCGTGTTTACCCCTCTATATTCGCTAGCATAAAATAAATTAACGATCATTGGCGTGTGGTCAATGCTCAGACAGAAAAAAACGTATGCACTTGTCTATGAGAATCGCAATTACAATTGTGTCAAATAAAGTTTATCGAAAAATTAAATAACAAATATAACTAACAAAAAGAACTCAGAAAACCGAAAGTTAACATCGCACATTATTTGACAACCCCAGATACGTTCATTGACACATTTAATTAAACTATTTTAAATCGCATAAAATACATCTATTTACCTTTTTAGATATTTTTTTTCGTATTGAACCGGCCTGGTACATATTAATACTCGTTCTCTATAGCATGCATCTGTGCGTTAATTGTTTTACAGCAGAAGCAGATTGAGCAAAAGCATTACTTTCAAGACCTTTTGTATCATCAATTGTTTAATTTTGTTTTACGCCAGAAACTGTTGTGGCATCTGCATCAGCTTTTACAGCAACATCAGCACTAGCAGTAAGAGAAGCAACGGAAGAAGTAGCAAGAACATGAGTATCAACATGATGATCATCATAGCATAATCATCATATCACGAATACAACCACTTCCATTATATTGATCATCGTAATTACACATCTACCACCATCTTCTTTACCCTCACTGACATCATCATCAGAACCATTAGAATCACCATCAACATCATCGTCATTCTAGTTATTACCAAGATAATTATAAAAAGAACGAGGTTTCCATAAGTTCAAACTAACATCACAAGGAAAACATAATATCACTCGAATCTTTCATAGCGTTACATCTGATTCATATTAACCTTTAATTAATTAAAACATGCATAATTTAATTTAATAATTAATATATATTTGCAATGAAGATGAATACAAGTTAAAGTAAGATGTACTATGAAAAATAAGTATGTAATTATGCATATTTATTTTGCCAGGATATTTCTTTCGTGTACATCAAATGCATTTAATTGTATAAAACACATCCTCTTTTATGATTGAGATAAATAATGAAACAACACACACATTACCAGGAAAGAAATTATTGTTATGTCTCGTTTATTATTCAAGACATTCCATACGACACAGCATTCAACTAAACAATTTTAATGCTGGGGTCAACGCTTTTGTACGGCCACTACAAAGCATTGTTAACACTCAACAGCTCATTAGTCCAATAACCACACAAGGACAAGAGCACATCCCTGACCCAAGGGGAAAGTCTTGTCTCATTAGTACAGACATTGCCTTAAACTTTCTTCAATATATTGTACAAATCTGAAGTCTTAAAGGAGATTCACTTTAGCTTAGAGATGACCCTATTCATCCCGTTGATATTAAAGCACCAATGCACGAATAAAAGACCCTTTGTAGAAATAGAATTTAATGAACGACAAAAACGTATAAGAGAGTATTGTCAAGTTGAGAATTGTTTTCTTGTAGTTTATGTTGGCAAGTAGCCGTTCGTATTCATTTTTCGTCAAGAGGCAACCTTTGCCAACAAAATGGTCAATAGTTTACTAAAATCGACCGCCATTGAGGCCCTTAATGGCTTGAAAATGTTAATGGAGGTGATTTTCTTGTGTCAAGAGATACCTAACTTGCATATATATATATATATATATATATATATATATATATATATATATATATACCAATATATAGTGCCAGTTACGCGGTCTCGGTAGTTTTCAGACTGTACTTACGAGGTCAATATAAAAAACGGGGTCTATATACAACCCCGCATTCTAGGCTCCTTTAATTACTATGAGGGGGGTGTAGGGGAGGTAATGCAATCAAATCTCACAATAAGGTCTTAAATCGAAAACCACAATCACGTCTGAAATTGAAATTGTATATACCTCGCAAATAAGTTCGCTATATATTTCCTTGTATAAGACGTTAAATAAATGACGTATTTATATACAATAATATAGTAGGTACCCCTATATACCTTAATTCGTGTTTATATCGGATAAAAAGGGTATGGAGATACATGTATTTAAAGTGGGAACCCCATAACCTATTTCTAAATCAGAGACCCCGTAACTGGCCATATGTGTGAATATATATATATATATATATATATATATATATATATATATATATATATATATATATATATCAGAAAAAAAGTTTTGGTCAAAATGATGAAAAATGTTGTTTTATGACATATTGATAGTGTTAAAGTGACTTGGCCACGCGCCCACACCTCTGAACCAGAAGAATCATTGTTTGCATTTACAATGGTCCCGGCCCGTAAGCGAGGCATTGGTTCCTGGCTTAGACGAACAAAAATTTTATCGCTTCCACCGCGTGTCGATTTTATGCAGACTTTCCAACTGTGCAAATGTCAACTTGTAACATTGCAAGATGTAATGATACGCGATGACTAATCTAGACGGGTTTACATGCTCGCAGTGGAAATCGGCAATTCGTTAAAGTTACTGTTGCAAATTTATATACTTTAGCATTCACCTTTGTAAAGAAGCGTTAGAGATGTGACAAAGTTTTGTGCGTTGTGTATGCGATTTGAAAATAAAAGTAAATGTATTGTTAACATTTTGAACATTGATTTTTTTTATTCATCGAACAGTTTTAATTGGACAATGCACAAGATGAACATTTGAAATGTCTCTACCTTAAAAATTAAGATTGTTGAAAATTGAAACATAAAATATCAAACATTGTTCATTTGAACGGATATTATTTGACATGCATGTATAATCTATAATTGCAACATGGAACATATCATCTGAATACCCAACACGTGCAACATTTCTGGTGATAAATAATATTGGCGGTCTTTCCCTTCCATACAACTAACCATTTACTTTTCAAATGAATACTCTTTGTAGACCAAATTTCTTAATAACATTTATCTGATCGAAACGCAAGAAAATAAAAACGCATTTAAAGTCGTTAAAATTATTGAAATGTGGTACTTATTGTTTGTGTAGCTTTTTATATGTGATAGTTTATCATATCGTTTGGGTAATGAAAATAATATATACATCTGTTTTCCTATTATCACGAGTTATTTTCGAACAAAATCGTCATTAATTGTTTTTACAGCAGATAATATGAGAAGGGAAAACCACAGTGAATCTTGTATATGCCATGCTTTATAATCAATCTGGACTTCACAAAAGTAAAGATTCTCATTCTAATTTATTAAAACATTCGATATGAAACGAGATTAGTGTTAATTTTAATAATTTTACAAATAACAGTTCACTGAATCTAAAACTGAGCGCGCCTAAGTGTGCTGTCGTTACTTAGTTATATGTTTGCACAGCTAAATGCACGTGATAACAGCAAATGAATTTAACAGTAAATTACGTTGAACATGTGCTTATTTTGAACAATACTTTTCCTAATAAAGATTGACTAAACAACAGTATGATCATGTTTAGGCATACTCATGATTACACAAGTGTGTTCACTTAGATAAACCCCACACATGTTTGTCAAAAGCCAACAAGCTTCGTTTTCTGTCTGCATCGGCTAACCTAATCCTTCACCTTCAAAATGAAAAGACCTTCAAAATGAAAAGACAGTGATAAAGGGTGTGATCTGGTCTTGATTTTCAGCGTTTTGTTTATATAAGCGCCAATTACCGTTTATTATCTTAGATTTTGCATAATAATTTCTCACCTTATGTGAGTATTTATCACATCTAATAAAAAATGGTAATTATATTGACCGCAAAGTAAACGCACACCATATAACATATACCTGCGTACTTCACTGAATTATAAACGTACATTAACTAGTTCTAAATTTAATATTTAAAATACTTTAGCTTCATAAAGTCATTTACCGGAAGATAACATACATAAAATGAAAAAAAACTTATAATCGTTGAGCAATCATACATTTCGTTGTGTGTATGCATTCTTAAGTTAACCTCAATTGCGCTTTCGTTAACAGGCTTAATCACAAAACCGTTGGCGATAATGTTTTTTTACCATCTTTAAGTCACAAGCACACATCTGAAGATTCCGAAAATTGTCTTTTAATTTCCCAATATAGATTTTACAATTTGTCTAGACAGTTTCCGACACGCAGTATTGGCTACGGTTTGTACTTCGCTTATACGATTTGTTCGGTCAAGGACAATTGTGTACGATTTATTATTATATCTCCAAAAAGCGTCCTTGACGAACACCGTATGCTAATTAACGTTTGAGTCTGTTACCACAACTTAAACATCGTACTAAATGGCTTCATGGATCGTTTGGAATTGAAGCACGTGCCTCTTAGCACGGGACTTTAATGCTATAGCATTAAAACCTCATCAAGAAGCATTTTCATTTAGTCATTAAAACCAAACATAGCGGCAGAGCTATGAACCCCAGTTGAGGTATCCACTTTCACCAACTAGCACACATAATGAGAGGAAAGCATTTCGATGTACGTCATTTTCTAAAACATGAATCTGTTTGGGCTTTGCTGCATGTGCACACATATTCAATAAAATGACATAATTAAATACACAGTACTTAAACAACATTAGAGAGCTGTAAGTGGTCATTTTATTTTCATGTCAAGTATTATTCATGTTTATAGTGTTTTTTCTGTTTACACTCTTTCGGAGTTTCAGCAGAGTTGTATAGTATAAATGAAGCAGTGGAAAAAAGGTAAAAAAAGCTATATGTAAACTTCCTATCCATTAAAACAATTATTTTTGATCTCATAGAACCAGTTGCTTTCATTTATTTTCGTTAAAAGTATGTATATGTTAAAATTGAAAACTCAAGACATTTTCACACGAATGTGTTGTCATCAATGTGTTTATACAAACCTATTATTCTATGTAAGATGAAAACAACACAGTCTTCATAGCCTTGTTACACTATAACATATTGCCACTTTGCGGTACGCGATTTGAACTTAAACGAACAGTTAATATAGTCAACAAGACAGTAAATATATTATGTTTTGTTTTATTCTTTGGTTTTTCATTGCTATGAGACGCATATTTTTATAAAATGAGCTTGGAAAGTTATTTATCCCATCAAACATATCATCATAAATCTAGCATTTAACCCTAACTAACCCTAACCCTAAATCTAGCAAAGATAAAAGATCGCTTCCACTTAACGGTAGTATATTTACTTTCTCGTGCATATTCAGATACACTTCTTGTGGTTTTAAAGTAATTCTCAATGCTAATAAAATCTACGTTGATTGCTGATAAAAATATTAAATTACTCTCAATATTTACCAAAATATGTGTTGAAAGTTAAAAATAACTTACATGTAAAGGTAGGGAAATATACAAGTGCTAAATCGTGGGTTGTGTTATGAATTATTTCAATAGAAAACAACCAAACGATTTGTAAAACATTTTTTTCATAGCATATATATGTGGTAACAAGCTTCAGACAATGTAATAAACATATGGATGCTTTTTTGCAATCAAGACAGAACCTTAGCGCCATGGCTTGTAAGGGTGAATATAAGTGTACTGTAAAATAAATCACCTTTTGTTTGGTCATCTGCTTCACAAGCTTTGTTATGTACCTTCATTCTTAAACAAATGTTACCCTTCTGCACTAATTTAAGTAGCATTTACCTCAATATATTTATACTGACTTAGTTTTGAAAATTATTCTATGCAATTCGGCTATTCGAAAGTACCTCGAACACTGATTACCAAACATTCCTCCAGACTCTCATATATGGACTTTGGAAATAGGTTAATCCCATGTTTAGATCAACCTTGACATATGCAGGAACATATTCGGTTCAGTATTTTAAACGCACATTAGAAGATTTGCTTCTGGCGGGTTCGCTTGTTTGTGCAGACATACAGTCTACTTTTGCAGTCTACTGCATTAAGACTGAAACTAATACCACGGACATCAATATCAAATGGCGAGTTAGTTTTATTTCTCAAAGGATATAATTTAACTTTCCCACTTTCACAACTGAATTGTATTAAACAAGTTTTAAGGCGCAGATGCAATAAAACAACAATATCAACATAAGGACTGAAGTTATTACTATTATAACTAATTGCTCCTAATTGCTACTAAACTGAAGTTCATATACATGTTTTCAAAAATAAAATAAAATGAAGATTGTATTGGCCTGGTCGTTCAAATCAACTTGAATTGAAAACTGTTAATGATATGACATTTTTAGCGTATTTTCTTTTTGAGTTACTCATTCATTAAACAAAAACACCGCATTACATAAAAATACACTGTATTATTAAAACAACATATTTTTATACATTTATCTTACAATTATACTTATGCGCTATTTTTATTGATAACTTTGAAAGGCCAGTGCAAAGCATTTGGTTCTAAACCATGTGAGAGGTATGCAAAACCAGACACTTATTCCAGAAATACAGTCATAACATGCAAATACAATTCATATCTTGTTAGTTTATGCTTTAATAAGCCTGAATCGTTTTCAGCATGACCTATGCAAACCCAAAGAACGGCTATGTGCGAATACAAAGGGATTATGAAACGTATACACAACTTTATCATGACATAATTTTATAATTACCCTAGCTAGTGTTTTGAGGCAAATGACCAAATGAACGATACATCCAACACGACATAGTACCGTATGTGATTAAAGCTGAGACCACCGCGTTTGAACAGTCAATCAAAATAATTTGGGGTTTAATTCGTTTAAATTATTTGATGAACCTCACACTTAATTTTATCAATTTGTGTCAAAAAGGCATAATATGTCGGATTTATGCTCCACAGAAGTGAATTTGTTATACAGGCGAAGTTAAGAGACAATAATTATTGATTAATTCAAGTAATTTCGAATCACTTTATAAATAACCGAACGAGTTTTGATTTGCATCGACGGTATGCATGATAAACAACAATGTAATAGAAAATAATTATTGCAGACAAGCGAAGTTGTTAAATGGGCAAACTACTAGTTAAAGATATAGACATTAAATAATAATTAAACATGTGTGTATTCCCCATTACAAACACATTGTGGATTTCTAAACGCCTTAGTAGATATAGTAATAATGTGAAAACATACTCGACATATCAGATACTTATTCCAGACAGGTGAAGTAGTTATATTTTTAGTTTTCATAACATACGTTGATATCTAACCGCGCGGTAAGTAGAATATTATTAAATGTTCCCTGTTTGTTAAACTTTGCCATTTCAAACAATATTTAAAATATAGTCAAACAATAATGATTTACAATAAACCCTTCTCTCTTTATGATATGTTTATTATTTGAGGTGTTGTTGGCTGGAATATTTCGGATCTATTCATTAAATGCAGTTAAATATGATAATACAACAAAAACATGTTATCACGCTGTCTTCACCATAATGATAATAATGCATTCAAAGAACTCAATGCCGATTAGAATTTTGCATTTTTATGTGAAGCAAACTTACAGCAATAGTTCAATACACAACTGTAGCATAATGTTCGGTCTTAAAAGTTGCATAACTATATTCACTTAACTCGTTCAAACTAAGTTATGAATGCATTTTCGAAAACAGGGCATTACTATTTGATCGGAAGACATATTCTTTCACATAATGGACGAACTATTTATTTAGCATACGTAAGTGTTCTTCTTATCGCAATTTCTAAGCTCCTATTCAGTGGGCTAATGTCGATAACAATAAACAATTCCGTCGAGATTTCGTTCAGGGATTTCCATGAATCTTGTTATTATATAGAGGGTATGTAACCGATTTAGTAGAATATGGATTTGAATTAACCAGTAATCATATAAAATGAAAAAAATTACGAGTGGCACATCAAATACATATATTTTTTTATGATTACGATTACGATTAAAATTATACCAGTAAATCCAACAATTTATGCTTACAAATGAATATTTTTTGTATTTTGCTGAAATAATGAAGTCGTTAAGTAATACAAACGATGTCATTTCATATTTTTCTATAGACAATCCCAGAAATCGAAATTCCCGGATTATAGCTCCTGGTAACTCGCATGCACCGCCATTACGGTACTGAGTAACAATACTGGGACCTTACATAGGTACCTGAACAATAAAAGGTAGTGAAACGATTTTATTTAATATATTTAAAGATTTAAATAGTTTCTGTCATCGATTTGATCATCAGATAATAGTTCAAACATACAAGTTCGTCTTTTTAAATACATATTTTATCAGTTAAATGGTGATTTATCGAAACAAGGTTCATCTGAACATTTTAAGAGTAATAAAACTCAACATGAATCAGGGCCAGATTACATGTTACATGCATTAGAAGGTGACGCATGGTATCTTATCTCCATAAGGGCATCTATAGATGTGTAGAATGCGGTGTCACAGACATACCAATTAACACGTCGCCCACGTAAGGAATGCTTTTGTGCCTCGATCGCATATGTTTTTTTTTCTCAAGACCACCACCTTGCTGAAATTGTTAATCCATAAATGACGAAGAAAAACATCACTTATTTTGTTCGAGTTTTATTTTAAATTTAAACTTCAAAGTGAACATTTAAAGCCACACACCTTGAAATGAAATACATATAAATAATAAATTTAAGTATAAATAAGAAACATATTTCATCAATGCCAATTAGAATATATATGGTGGTTACAAGGTAGAAATCCGCCTTTCTGGTCTTTAAAACTTAAAATAATCGCGTTTGTCGAAATGGATGTATACGTCTAGAAATCTTACTTTCGGTTTACAAAGCGGTACCGTTTGAAAAATAATACATTACTTGCTAACTAGGCTATAGATTTAATTTTATCTATGCAAATAAGAATATATCTAGTGGTTACAAGGTAGAAATTCGTCTTTTTTGAGCTTTAAAACTTAACAATAATCGCGTTTGTCAAAATAGTCGTATACGTATAGAAATCCTAATTTCGGTTTTAAAATTTAAAAACATAATAAATAACTTACTAACTAGGCTATAGATTTAATGACAATTTTGCACACATTACAATTGCATCTTTATGTTTTGATTAACATGTATTTCATTTCAAGGTGTGTGGCTTTAATAAAGATATTAATACGTTTATGGAATTATCGAAAATTATAAAAACCATTAAAGTTTACTTAAGGCTCCATATGTGTTATGCTGAACAATTTTATCGTAAAGATATCTTTGATGAAGAAAATATAATGAAACAAGAAAATAGTTAAGTTACTTTTTGAGAATAACACAAAAAGATTTTATGCCTTTTATACAACGATTTTACCAATTTTATAAATGTTATTTCAATACAAAAATAATAAAGTTAAAGGCAAAAGCAGATATGCACTTTTCCATAAAAAACTCTTTGCCATGTTTTGACATCTTATACATTTTCGCTTATGAATATCTCCTGTACTACTTCATGTTAAATCACACAATTCACAAAATTCATTCATTTCGGGCTATAGAGTTTTGTTTTAACTTGCAAGCGATTTTTAAATACATATATTAATAAAAAAACACTTAAGTTTTTTTTATAAAAAAGTTTCCCTCTACTTGAAATCTCACTGAGTTTGGCTTATAAATATTTCCAGACCAATTTTAGTTAAAATCACAAACTTATTTCGGCTATAGATTTTGCATTTCCTTAAAAAATAATATTTAAATAAAATATATATTAATAACGAAATAATTCACGTTTAGAAAAATAAAGATATGTACTATTCAATAAAAAATGTCTGCCTCGGTCCGGAAAAATATATGTTTTCTTAATGAGTATCTCCGGAACTATATAAGACTTTTGTTTAAAGAAATAATGATGTTTTTAAAAATGGCAGATATCTGAGTTTGTAACAAAAGTGTTTATCTCGGCCATAAATCTGTCTAAGTTTCGCTAATTAATATCTCAAAAGCTATTTACGCTAATAATCGCGAAGTTTACTTCAGACTTTATATGGTGATATAACCTTTAACATTATATTCGAATAATTAAATTTAATAAAGAAATAATTGTGTTATAAGCAAAGACAGAACTTACAGGAGTACTTAAAACCACCAGCTATTTCGGTCTTAAACATTACGTGTTGTCACTGAATATTGTTGGAAATTTTTCGTGTTTTATTTTTAGTTCACTGTTATTTTTTAACGATGGGAAATATACCTAATTAATGTTTCCAATCTTTTGTTTATTGTTAGACCTTTGAACGCGGTAGTCTACCAGATTATTCATTACAGTAATGGCAGCGGGTCACGTGAAAGCCCATATGGCGGCAGACAATTTATTATATCTAGGATTGTCTATAAACCACCGGAAAGCATACAATAAATGTATAACTTATTTTACATTTAATACTTCACTATCGGTCTCTTATTATCTTCGATTTTTTTTATAATTTTAAAATTAGTAATTTTCTCCAGTAGATGCGTGCAGGGTTATAATGTTTAAAAAATGTTCATATTATGAAATAAACTTAATAAAGTAAGTCTATTAAAATTACAACATAAAATGCATATTACATCTGCAATACTGAATACAATGTTTGTATAACTACTGAAAAATAAAGTATATTATTTTAAATAAATATTCACACGTGTTATATTTTTTTAAATAATTTCTCCGACAGCTGTATAAACAAGTTTGTTTAATGAATGACATATGTAAAGATTTTGTATGTTGAAAACAACAGTCAGTATATATTCTGGTTAAGATGATGATGAGTTCATAATTATGTCAGAGTTCATATAAAATGTATTTATGTTCAGATTAGGTTTTATAAATTGTTCTTCTTGTCGTCAAACAACATTTAGGTCAGAGAGACACGTAACTAATCCTTTCGCATTCATGAATTATTTAAGGATAACATTATTGTTTCAAAGCCGTTTGTCTTTCTTTCTATAAAACATTTCTTGTTTTAAACACAAAACAATAATATGCTGATTGGTTTTGCTTTATTGAGCCTCAGACAATTACAATGAACTCGCTCTGCGTTTTACATGTACATTAAAATATTTTCTTGTTAAATGGTACAAATATTACATTGCTTTTTTAAGAATTGTGGTGCATCGATGGTAATATTTATTGTCAATGGAAAGCTTTGTTATAATTTTGGGTCAAAAATGAGTTTTGGAGCTCCATTAAAACGGTTAAAATTACAGTTTAAATATGGTTTGCATTTGTGCTTTGTTAACACTTCGTGTGTTTATTGTTTGTGTTCGGTGACAGAGTATACGGTTATTAGTCGATGTGTAGAATACAGATAATACTGCACAAACCACTGACTCATCAGCTGGGAACGGCCTATCATCAAATGTTTCTATCCTTTAATCCCAGGACACAGGCAGTGGATCCGTAGTGTTGGCCAAACACTAAGGGTCAGTGGTTTAGCGTCCAGCACTTCTCCTCTCTCATCATCCACAGCCAGTTGGATGCTCTTTCTGCAGCTTGTCCAAGTCTGCCTACAGCCCTCTTCCTGTCACCTCCCTTGATCCCAATGTTGCTGAGCATTTTCCATATTGATTGGGCTGGGAATCCTCTGCACCTTATTACAACGGGGAACAGCCAGGCACTCCAACCACGACTTTTACACTTTTCTTGTAGCTCAGTGTACTTTCCCATTTTCCGCTCGTAGGCCTCATCACACCTAGTCTCCCAGGGTACAGTGAGTTCTATCATCACCAGTTTCTTGTGTTGTGTGTTCTGTGTTTTAAATGACATTGAGGATGAAAATCATTTTGTTTGTGTATGCCCTATGTATAATGATTTTAGAAAAAAAATACATAAAAAACAACTATTATATCAAACCATCTGTTTATACAATATTATAAATATTTGAATTTGTTAAAAACGGAGGATAAAATGGAACTTATTAATCTGTCACTGTTTGTCAAAAACGCGCTATCTATACGATCAAGACTGATAAATGATATGTCATAATATATTCATCTTCTGTATACTTATAATGTATGTAATATATTACCAACTGCATTTGTAACAATCTTATTTTAAAAACCACGAGTTATGCTTTCTGTGATTTTTGTGTGTATCTAACATATTTTTTCTGCTTATTTATTTTTTGTATAAAATCACGTGACAATATATATGTGCGATTGTATATATATATATATAAATACATATATATATATATATATAGACGATGTACTTTGTATAAGTCTTGAATAAAAAATCTGTCTGTCTGTCTGTCTGTCTTCTTGTCCTTGGAAAACCATATAACTGTCTGGTCTCTGTGTGGTATGGACTATGTCTGGGAATACCAGCTGTTTTCCTAGGTCGACCTTCATCTCTCAACGCTCTGATTCATCACGGATAGATGTTGCTGCGGTTCTTGCCTTCTTGGCAGTTTGTCCTTCCTTGACGAATTTGATTGTTGGTACTGCCTTCTTGTTGGTAGGTCTTGTCTTCCTTCTCTCCCGCTCGAGTATGTCTGCTAGCTCCTTGAGGACCGTGTACTGCCTCCATCTGTAGCGGCCTTGTGTTAGCGCTGTCTGGCAAGATGGGAGGGTGTGCTGCATGGTTCCTGGTTTGTCGCACAGCTGACACTTTGGGTCTTCCACTTACCCCCATCTGTCTAGATTTACTGAAAATGGCAGCAGATCATATACGGATCTCAGTAGGAATTTGAGTCGTAGTGGTTCGTAGTGCCAAATGTCTACCCATGTCAGGTGCCGTTCTGTTGTCTGCCATTGTGTCCATGCGCACTGCCCTCCCATCCCGACTGCTCTGGCGCGCCTGTCTTCCTCTTCTGAAAGCCTGATCTCATGCTGGACCATTTGGCTTCTTTCTTTCTTACCGGCAGTGCTCCAGCGTTGTGGTTTTGTATTTGTCTTCCTATAGCTGTGGTGCCTACGATATCTATGTGTCGTAGCCTGCTTTCTGCCTGGGCGACTGCCTGGCTTGCTGACCACTTTCGCCCTGTGCGTGTTTTGATGCTTGCCTTCCATATCATGTCAGCTGATGACTCTTTGAGAGTTACCACCAGTCTTCCTTTGGCAACCTTGAACTCTTTATCTAGTGAGGTCATTGGGAGTTGAAGTTGGTTGGTTCTGCCATACAGTCCAATGCTGGTGTAACTAGGAGGGACACCAAGCCATCTCCGGAGATGCCTTTTGATCACTCTCTCAATTCCTTCAACAGTGGTTGAAGCTATCTCGTACAGCATAAGGGGCCACATAAGCCTAGGTAGAAACCCATGTTGGTAGAGCCATGCCTTAAACTTGCCTGGAAGTCCTGTCTGGTCTATAAGCTTCAGGCCATCTTGGAGCTGGTTTTTGACTCTAGTGATGTTGTTAGTGTCCTTCAGGCTGGCGTGAGTGAATTGTTTGGTGACCTTTCCCTTCTTGATGATCAGGCTCCTTGACTTCTTGGGTTTGAACTTCATTCTTGCCCATGTGACCGTGTCCTGTAGGGCTGTTAGTACCCAGCGGGTCTGTACATGTGTGGTGGTAGTGATGGTCAGGTCATCCATGAACACCCTGCTGGATGGGAGATGTATACCTGACGCTGTTTTTGTTCATCTGGTTTCCCTCTTCGCGGCATTGATGATCAAGTTCATGCCCATCACGAATAGTACCACTGAGATGGTGCAGCCAGTAACTATCCCCTTCTCTAACCTCTGCCATGGCGTTGTCTGGTCACCGATTGAGAATCGAAGCTGTATGCCATCAAAGTAGCCATTTATGATCCCCTGTATATGTTCTGGGATACGATAGTGCTTCATTTCTTCTTCAATAAGCTTGTGTGGTATGGAGCCATAGGCGTTGGCAAGGTCTAACCAGACGACTGTAAGGTCATTGTCGTTCACCTTTGCTTCACGGATGATCTGACCGATTGCACTGGGGTGTTCAATGCAGCCAGAGAAGCCCGGAACCCCCCCCCTTTCTGTACTGATGTGTAAATGTACTGATTGGTTGTCAGGAACGTGGTCATTCGTTTTGCCAGGACAGCGAAGAATATTTCCCCTCCACATTCAACAGTGAAATGGTTCGGAATTCGGTCACATGTTTGGAGCCCTTTTCCTTTGGAGTAAATATTTCCTCTGCATGTTGCCAACAATCTGGGACTTTTCCTTTCCTCCATATCACCTTAAGTAGGGTACATGGTCTTCGTAATAGCATCGGGCACATCTTGTATACTTTATAGGGTATACCGTTTGGTCCTGGTGCGGAGCCGCTTCTTGCTTTCTTCACTACATCATATACTTCCTTCATTGTGGGTTCTTCTATGTTTAGTGCAGTTGTGGATTCTGGTACTGGTTCAATTCTTGGACAGCTTCCTAATGGATTATCTCTCGCTGGATCGGAGTGCGTGTCCTTTAGATGCTGTTGTATCTCCTCCATACTGCTTTCAAGCTTCCCAGATTTCTCTTTGTCTAGGAGTCCTTTGGAAAACTTGATTGGATTGAACTCAGCTCGCCTCTTGGCTCGCTTCTTCCGCTTGTCTCGGAGTTGTTCTGCCTTACGAAGATCGGTCAGTTTCTGCGTGAGTTCCTCTCTAAGCTGCTGGAGTCCGGGTCTTTGCTCTATATTTGCTTTTTGGTAGGATTTCCTCAGTGACTTCAGCTCTTTCCTTATCTCTGTGATCTGTCGTTGTCTTCTATTTGGCTGTGCAGGGGTTCTGGTGGGTTTCCGTTTCACCTCACCAAATCGTTATTTGCCGATAGAGTGGACAAGGTTGGTCAGAGACTTCAATTTCTTCTCTACTGGCCCTTGGAGTGTTGTTTCCAGGATGGTGTTGAGGTCTTCGTCGAACTGTTTCCACAGGTTCCTGTCACTTGTCTTGGGCCATGTAATTCTCACCTTCTGAGCTGTGGCATTAGTATTGAAAGCAGTATTTCGGGTGTTGTGCTGTGCGTCTGTGTTTGGCCTCAGGTCTTCAGGAGTTCCTAAAAGCTCTAGAAGAGGGTCATCTTCTTCAAAGACGTCGCTGACTTGCGAGACAATATCAGGATCTGCTGAGTTGGTGCGTGGCTTCTCAGCTGCGTACAGGTCCCCAGTACTGTGGGTTGAGTCCTGTCTAGGATCCTCCAACGTCTCACCAGATGTAAAATCTGAGCGTTGCCGCTGCCTTGTCGTGATCCCGCATGCCGTTCTCCCTTGATGAATACCCAAGCCTCTAAGGTTCTTGCACACCTTTACACATCTACACTTCACCTCTGCCTGTGTTCAGGTCAATGTCGATTGGACTAGCCGTGTCGTTGAATCCGTCTGATCGAGTCTCTCATCCTCCCCCCCCCCTCTCGGGAGACTCTGGGGGTATTCTTCTGTATCGGAGTCTGTAGCTTGATAGTGGATGTCTTCTCACGAAGACTGAAATCTGGGATGCTACCCCGTCATGTCCCGGGTCCAGTCTGTTCCTGGTGTCATCTGTCTCTCCAGTGTCACTGTTCTATTCTCAGTCGTCATCCAGTCTTTCCTGGAAGTCACTAGTTGCCCAGATATATGATGTGTAGAATACAGATACTACTGCACAAACCACTGACTCATTAGCTGGGAACTGCCTATCATCAAGTGTTTCTATCCTTTAATCAATAGTCAATGCATTATATAAATGATCACTTGCTTACATAACATGAATCTATTCCAGGCGCAGCTTCAGTTACACCTTTGTTATTATGTTTGTACCCAGTAATGCAATTTAATATTATTTTGTTAAGATTTTAACCTATGACAAACAATAATTCGGTATATCGTTCGTATTTAACCTATGACAAACAATAATTCGGTATATCGTTCAGTTTAAGGTTTGCATCTTACGTCTGTTGTCGTTTTTAAACAATGTTACTGTCACAAACCTGCTGATTGATTTGTCTGAATGTGAAGACTCCTATTTTATACAACGCGTTTACAAGTGTGCGTGCTTGTTTCTAAGATAAATGACGAAGCGGCCATGGAAAGGCTGGCCGAGACGTTTTGCTGCATTAAAAAATAATAAAGCTGCTTTTGTTGTAAAAATAACTGCCAACATCGTATTTAAAAGGCAGTTCAACTTTGACATAAACAACGTAAGCAGTGAATTGTGGGATATCATTTTGAATAAAGCCGAAGTCTCCCAAATGTGTTCTAAATTTTCAGGTTTTCGTACGAATCTGGATGTTGTGTAATACATTTTTGCGGTACACTATTCATGTAATATTGTCTGCATTTTAGAAACAATTGGTATAAACAAATTTATCATTTTGTATCAAAATACATCGAAAAGAATTATATACAGGACCATGCAAAAGTACCCAGAGGTTAGTACCTATAACAATGTATCCACTTTAGATAGTTTTATATAACATATATTTAGAGGGAACCATTCGATTTTTAACCATATTGATGGACTGCTGGATTTTGAAAAAAAGTATTTCATACGAATATCCAGACACATCTTGTAACCACTGCTACACCTGTACAATTTAGTTATGTCTATCCGAGTTTATCGTTCTAAGTGCTGGACTATTGTTTCTGCTTTATGTAGATTGAATGCCAAAATAGCCTGATTATAGGTGATACACGTGTTCAATATTATAACATCTGATCGGTCCAAATGGCGTTGCAATGTGGCGTCGTGAAAACCCATTAACGGGGTACAATAACCTTTTCACTGGAATCCCGATGTTGTAACCAACGCATGACCACAATTTGTTAACTGTACTCGGCTTAGACTAACACTTCCACAAATAAAAAAAATGTAGTCAATCACTTGGCTGGGTGAAAAGATGTCTGATGATTATGAAAATTATATGGTTGGTCGAAAAACGAAAAGAAACAACCAATAGGCTAGACGTTTGTTTAGCTTGGTGTTTTACACGAATATCATCTATTATCACATTTATGTACTGGTTTGCTTTTGAAATAAAAACACATTTCGAAAACAGACACATTCAATTAAAACACTGTGATCTTATTGTTGGTTTGGTAAAACGGAAGCTGTCATGTATCAAACATTTAGTACTTTATATAAAAAAAGTTAATGTATCCACCGAGGGCACCAATTCTGCAATATAGACAAAGCATTTATTTGTCTACTATCACATGCAAGCTGCATACACCAACATGCGTTGAGTGTCGAATCGTTTCTAAATGAAGATGAGAAACCCCACATACATACACGGTTTAAAATCCATGTAATTTATATACGAGCCAATGTGCGACCTGTTTAGAAAATAAAGAAATTAGAGAAATAGATGTGATCTAAAAATTATATTGAAAATGTTAATTTAAATTAAATGATTCATCACAGTAAGTGACATCACATCTGAATCCGAGCTTCATACAAAAGATATATCAATAAATTTACTGTGGCATAGCAGAAGCATTTCCAAACAACAGCTAACAGCTAAAGTAATGCGACCGTTACATTAGGCTAATGTTCATTATTTATCTGTCGATCAATAAAATAGCCACTATTTTACGATATCAAAATATCACATTGTCAATAAGAAATATAAACAAGCATCCGGCCATTTTCGTCCAATGCATTTGCTCGATCAATATTGGCCATTAGGCACCTCGATTTGAGGGCTTGATTACGCGAAATGGATAAATGTTACGAAGTTGTCGTTATGCATGTAATTACTAAAAGGAATAATACATCTTATGGAATCGATGACGTTCTGAAATAATCAATCACACAGAGCGTATGTAATGCCGTCAAAGTATAATCAACGCTTTCAAGTCCGTGAGTTGACAGATTTTTATCTCCTTCTTAGCCACAGTAAACAAATTCAGAATTTGCATATCATATCCTTCACCGTTCAAGCGAGTGCCAGGAAATAAGCTTTACTTAATAAACGTTTTACATGGTGTTACATACATTTGTAAAATATAAGTGATTCAACATTTCAGTCGAAGTGCATTATTTAGCAAATCTTAAATTGTGTCATTGTCATGTGTGGGTTTGCTGTGCGTCTAATTTCCACAGCAACTGTTATGTTGCCTTGAATTAAAGATCTCATATATTGATCAGAATCATTCTAGCTCGGAAGACCGGGTATTCTATTTTATTATAATTATGTATACACATGTCTATAATTGTATGTAATGGGACATCTTTTCTTGCAAAATAACTAGCCGGCGATATCTACTCGTCGTGCATGCCACTCACAATGCAGACAAACAATCAGATTGTATTTCGAATAATACGAATATAAAATTAAATAACTTCGAATTGCTAAAAGATTCAACACCCATGCAATCAAACCACACATCAAAATCGTATTTTAAAAATTGAGATGAAGATTTAGTCCGGCCTCAAGAAATAATTGTTCTAACCGTCAAATGACAGCGAAACAAACATTCAAAACGCCTAAAATTACATACATGTAATTATAATATCTTATTATTCTGACATTGCAGTGTGGATGGTTACATTAAAACATCTGCAAACGTATGGTAAACGTTTTTACCACACCATTTTAAACTCTACCTAACAAAATGGAATTGGAAAATATTAATTAGTCAATACAAACAACAGCAACAACAACAACAACATTAACGTATTATAATATTTACATAAGAGTCATTAAGGTTCAGATGGCTCGTTATGTCACGTTTTTGATTGGCATATGAAATAATTTAATTCATCTTGTAAAGGCCTTTAGTTTCTGATGTCAACTTATCAAAGGTCAATGTCAAGTTTGAATGGGCTTAACAATGACATGTGTTTTAATATGCTAGCTTTAGATCCCTTAACTAATAATTATTGATACATTAGAAAAAAGGAAGAAATCTTTGTATTTTGATGTTTTAAATCAACTGCCCAAACGTTATATCTTCTTGAGAAGATTGTCTGAACGTAAATGTGTTCCCAATTAATTTTGGTGCGAATGGTTAGGTACAAAACAAAGAGCGTACTTACAACATCTGACGCTTATCTTATTGTGAATACATAGCGTCTTATGTTCTAGGTTTCTAAAGTCAATCTTATGTTTACATGTTGTGGACATTTCGTGATGCTACTTTTGCAATTTGACAATAATTATTGTTGTTACATTAATATGAGTATGGCTATAGCTACCTTCAGAATCATAACGCAAGACAATGGAATTTTGTGTAAAAATTTATATAAAAACTACCTTTTGTCCTCGGTTTTATCTGTAAACAAGACCAGTTCTCACGCAACCTACCGAGTAAAATAACATTTTGCATTGAAACACCCATGTAGTTGAAAACTTACTCAACCACTTCCATATAACTAATAGTAAAACTACTTTAATGAACATGATGAAATTGCGTAATAATCGGACTTAGATATTTGCATAAAATATTGTGACCATTCAGTTATTAATATTAAATTAATAATGTTGTATACTACATTTGTAAACGCGTGTTATTTAAAATGTTTTTTGTTGCTATGTTATTTTTCTTTAGTTCGGATAGTTGATATTACATAACTTAAATGTGTAATTATTCGAACGGGTATATAATATGATCTCTAAAAAACGCAAAATAACTTCAGTATAGCATCCACAGAAATACCTCATATAGGGAAGACGTCCGTATGATTTCGGTCAGACTTTTTATTGTAGTAATTTAAATTTGTATCAGCAGGTTCGTGTTATCTTTGAAAAAGATCAGGACGTACAGCAATATCCGCATTATCTCGCCAGAGTTGTGTCTGTGCAACTACGATATGTTTGTGACAAATTATGATAAAGTCTTACTTTATACTTCCAACAGCCATACTTTGTCATCTTTTTATTGGACGCAACTGTCTATAGATTATAATCATCATTTTAAAACAACAAACAGGAAAGCTGCGCACTGTATCTGTCTAGACAAAACTGCCTTTTGTAAATGATGTATCAAAAGTATCATGATATACTGGCTGTCGTACCGAGTTTGTTACATAAAGAGACTATTTTGTTCATGTTTATTTTCAAGTATTAATGTGAAATCATCATTCACAAAAGCAATTTATTATATGGATGTTTAGTTATGCTGCTTTTATTTATGGTAAACATACGAAAGTATCCAATACGTTTATTGTTTTGATGCATTCTGCATTCGATTTAATTTTGGCTAACAATTGCGAATCACTGTCTTTTCACCAGAATAGGAGCAACATAGTAAGCGTTGTCATAAAATATATAAGAAATGGTTTTTAACTCGATTCAAACACATTTACAAACGGTAAAACGATTACATACAATACTTATAGAATTGCCGCAACACTCGATAGTTTAATTTCTGTACAGATAATCCGTATAAGTACAACGCTAATTAGTTTATATTACCACCGAATTTAACCAATTATATAAAAGCCGATGACAAACAATTCGTTAGGAGACATACTTTTGTGATACAATAGGGTGTCGTAGACATGCGAGTATTGACAGAATTCAATTAATTTAATCACATTAACCATCGCAAACATCATTATACAATGAATAAAGCACACACTTAGTTCATGAAGTTAAGACAAGAACATCTATTTTTATTATATTCAATCAAAAAGACGTTTGGATTTCATCGTTCTATCTCATGATAATTCACCCAAATTTCATGCAATAATTCTTTAAATTCAATTCCATATTATTTGTATGTCAATATAGAACATATATTTCTTGAAAAACTGTTCATTATTGAATTTATTTAGTTAACAAGATGAACATTTATGAGTTCTTTTACAATGCAATTTTACTAATATGTTAATTAGTTCCTTTTAAATTGATTTTAATGCAGCTTATTTACAGATGTACATTTCAAACACAACTGAGGAAACATGTATTCGAAAAACATTTTCTAACAGCATACACAGTTTAAAAGCAAAGTAAGTATATAATATATTATTGTTATTTAATCGTTTATTTCTGTGCATTAAGGCCCATCAGAAATCCTTTATGTGTCTTTACTTATGAACTGCACGCGTTAAATAAACCTGGAAAATGCGTAGATATATTTTGCAATATCCGATTTATTAAGTTAAACATATTGTCCGTATTAAGGTTATTGCCAGCGGTTACACGTTTATCAGTTGTGAAAGAAGTATCATCTGTTAAATTATTGCTTACAATTTGATAGTTGAATATTTTATTTAAAAAATAAAGCATTCTGATTTGAACGAAATGCTGATATCCGGTTCCAAAGTCTCACAAAACTTAAGTGTATTCATGTTTTCATTTTTTTGTTTCAAACACAAGAAGCAAAACTAAGTTCTTGCAATGTATAACAAAATACGACGTTATTAATCTTGTACTTGTAAGTATCTAGCACAATGATTATACCATATCGCATTTTATGCCATTACGACTTGAACCATAATCATTTCTTTTGATGCAAAGGTCACAGGAAAGAATATATAATGCAAACTCTCTGACACTTTATACTTCTGCACGGTGAAATAATCATATAAATGGTTAGTTAAAGGCAGCTACATAACTGCTCACTTGAAAGCAAAATCCAGACGATGTATTCACTGCGTCAACTGTCGGGCACATGAACAAACTTTGAAATGTTTGTGTAACGAAGATAATCCCAAACACAAGAGTTACAAAATAGTCCGTTTTTTATGGACGATTGAAGTTGAATGCCGATCACCAAATAAAGATTGTGTTCATTGTTTTACCAAGTTCATATAAATGAACAACAATACCTACCGGTATAAGATAACGTACAAGAGAACAAACGACGGAAAACCGACGATCACATACAACATACGCAAACAATTTATTAAGAAGAAAACACAGTAACATACAAAAAGACGAATCCACCGTTCTGTGTGGAATCAACAAATTGCTTATGTGATAAAACTACAAAATGGTGGTGTCGTGACTGAAACATAGTAAATAAGTGTTTATGAAGGTAAAATCCATGTCTACCTTTACGATAATGTCGTTATAATACGTATAACTGCGATGAAATATAAACAAGTAAAAATCTACTTGCATAGGCATGCAGTCAATCTAATCGTCACTCAGGGCTCTTTCTTTACATATTCACAACATCGGTCTCACAAACATCTGGAATTCAAAAATGGTTCTGCTCCGTTGTTAAGTATGGAAAACATATTGTAATAATGTGTCCCTATTCTAATGCTGATCACGACGTATCCCGTTTTTGGTATTCCATAACAATGATTAAACGAAACATCCAATTTTATTTTATGTAGATCGTGGGTAGCGCTTAGTTAAAAAAATGGGCAACCCCTGACAAGGCTTTAGAAACGCTTCAAAACTACATAGAAGTATTACTTTTTCGTATGTTTAAAGTAACGAAATTGTTCCTTTCACAAGGAATCCAAAACAATATATCGCATGTGATTAAAATGTTAGATTGTAGTAATGTTGATTGTAAAGTGACTAACGGATTATCAAGTTCGAGTGTTTCTTATTCGCTATGTTGCCCTATTTATTTCATCGGATTTTTTGTATTATTCCTCTAGTTCTAACCTAAAATAACGCATATATGCCCTCAGTTTAAAAGGCTCCATGCCACCAAAGCTACATGGAGAACAAGTAGTTAACAATTATTGGTTAATTTTATAATGATGGTTCCATATTCTTATGCTGGTTACCGCGTACCGGACTAAGACTGGCTCTTTATTGGTATTCCAAACAATACTTATACGAAAAATCAAACTTTAGTTGATGCAGCTCCTATATTACTTATGTTTGTTAAATCAGGGACATGGATGATGCATGCTTTCAGGAGATATCTAACAAAATAATCTTTCCCTTGTATGTTTATATTGCTTTAATACTTACGGTACTATATATAGTAACAACATTGACTCGAATGCACGTGGTTATCGGTCAAAGCAAGATGATTATCACGTTTGGCCCTGCAAGACCAAATGTTGATAATCGATATCGGAGCTGAAGCACGTGATGATACGGCCCACGCGTTACTTTATATTAAAATGTCGTCCGAATTCAGTCTCAGCCAACGGCGATCAATACAATTAACCACAACTCAACGAAATAATAGGACATAATAATAACGACACGTAGAACACAGTTTGGATAATACAAATATCGATTGAAACTGAAACTCTTCTGTACATTGGAAATATGCCTCTATTTGAGCTTTGACAGGATTTATCGAACAGCAAAATTTATAGTTTAAGTAACACTTTCCTCGACAACTTAAATTCGATGTTTATAATAATGAAATAACAACGATGTGCTAGTCCGTCCTTTTTTATTATTCCATCCGTTATTTTAAATAGATGTTAAATCACACTTTTTGAATCGATTGTATCCAATGCTAACCGCTTTCACCAAAAAACACGATTAACGAAATCGAATGACTTGTCGGAGCGATTACACAAAATTGATTCCTAATAATGCATGCCAAACACACAATCCGAAAAAGTTTTGGATTCGTTCGATGCTAAAAAATATTTAACTGTTAAATATAAATCCTCCACGACGGAATGTTGTCCCTAAAATCCAGAGAGTCTAGCTTAAACTGTGTTTTGTCACAGAAATTACGTCACATGAGATACTTCATAAATTGCGTGATCAAATGAATGAAAAATTAAAATACGAAAACTGGTTCTGTAAAAAAAAGTATAGTTAACGTGGATTAAGTATTAAATACGTTAATACCACTACGGCCTTCGGGGCGATTATATATATATATATATATATATATATATATATATATATATATATATATATATATATATATATATATATATATATATAAAATATTCAAACAAGATTCGCTAAATTTAATCTACCCTTTATATACCTAATATGCATATTCACATATTAACTTCTAAAGGCTTAAACTGAGTTATCTTACAAGATCTTACCATTTAAAGCCATGTAATGTAGAACGTTATCAAATATATAAAAAACAGAGACGGCCTCTGGACCGGACCAAATAGCCTTTAAATTAAGTCTTATATTATTCATGCATGTTTGCGAATGTATTGTAGCACATGTAAATGTAATGAGATTGAGAACACTTATCACGGTGCCCTATGTATACTGAACAAATAACAACACAATCTTCTATGACAATTTCCCCAGATTCCAACCCATTAATATGAAATTCACTGACATTCAATCATTTTCAGTTTTTCATCCGAGATAGGCATAGATTTTTACGTTACTCATGACCATATCATTTTTAGGTGCTTTTTTATCTTTTCGCAACTTAATTTAATTTAAACCTCTACTATTATTTTCTAGTTCTATGTACTTTGAGCATATTACAAATTAATACTGACGGATGTAAACGTTCTGCCTTTTGTTCTGGCGCTACTTTGATTATTCTGTTTCACAACTATATTATATGATTGACACATTCCTGTCCATAATTGTTGTACTAAAGTTCTAAAATGTTTCTAGCTTTCACATTTGATGCCTTGTATGTAAAAGCTAAATAATTTACAACATAACAGTACATTTTTTATCTAAAACAAGTGCCACAAAGCATAAGCATCGAGTTTCTTTCTCAATTCAATTTAATTGTAATTAGCTTTTTATGACGAAAATAAAGTAATACTATACATTTAAGATATTTTGTCCTGTTGTATGTAAATATGTAATATTATATATACAAATAGCTACACACATGTTTTTTTAACTAACATTATTTTGTAAACTATATATTTCAATGTGACGTCATACCAATTGATGAAGTAAACAAAACACATGAAGTTATAGTTGGAAAGTACGTTTGTGTGTTTGTTCACTTGCATAATAAAGCCTTTTTAATCCGTCATTTCTTGAGCTGACAACAAAAAACCGTCAACGATACTTACGTCAATTACACAATACTTAAGAATGATCTTCATGTATGGCAATAGTTGTTTGCTTTACGATATTACAATTCTGTCAATTCTTGGTTGTTATACGAGACGGGGTATTTATAGCGATGACAAGTTCATTTGCGCTGGAAACTTTATCCATAGCGCAAGGATAATTAGTTTTCTTTCAAACCAATTCTCCAAGGAACGTGTCAAAAGCTTCGTGATTTATTACGTGGTATTAGAGAATATTTACAGCAACACATGATGCTGACCTCTATACATGTTTTCCTCAGTCAGTAGGTTCACATCGGTTGGTTGAATACATTGCATACGTACTTTTTCATTCTTTGACATATTTTTAAATTTCCAATTCGCTAAACAATCATCAAGTTCATCCTTAAGATTCTGTCTTTGAATACACGGGCATAAATTGAATGAATATGAGAACATACTATTTTTATTTTGATAGAGGAATTAGTTTAGTGAAGCATAACACGTATCAGTTATAGTTATGTATTTCACTCAGTTGTACCACTAGAAGATGATCATTGTTTCAGCATCATATGCTGGAATGTTGTGGAAACATATGTGTCACTATGTAGTTTATATGATCGTAGGCGATAATACAATAGCTAAATGCAAACTTAAATATTTAACGAAACAGTTTGTGCTTCACTTCTTTATATTGTGAATAAGTCCGCATATACTATGCATTGAGAAATATATCTCGTTCGTAATTGTTAATATAAACATTTCCTGGGACTTTGCTCAGTAACAGTGAGACAATGAATAAGAGGAAATATATAAAATGATGATAATGATTATGCCATATAAACGGACATTGCCATGCAATCGAAATATTTTATCATTTTTACGGTGTAAACAAAGTAGGCAACTTCAATATTGAGTTCTGCGGCGAGATAGCATCACATATTGTAGGCATAGAAAAGGTCAATGTTTGGCGCACCAACGAATTTGCGACATCTGTTTATAAAGCATGTTGCCTTAATGCGATAGTAAGTAATAAAGTCATTCTTATGGACCTGGATAACCAATACTTGTCAATAACAAAAGTTACAGTGCAATTCAGGGTATATGTTATGTTTAAATATCGTATGTTATGAAAAGTATTCATGTTGAAATATAATTCTATTATTATACACGGAACTATTGCAGCTTACGATCAATTTCTTTTCTCAGTCAAGAGATATGATACTCACGAGTTATCGGCATCCAGTATACAATGTTTGTATTGGTGAAAATCTTATAGAGTTAAGACTTGCTGATTGGGCTTACTTTGAAATACAAGTATTCAGGCGCTGAAGGATCTCGTAACTTTAAAAATATATTACCACTTTTGTTTAGAGAATAATATGTTAATGTAACTTAATTTATTGTTTTTTGGCTCTCCGGCTTGCACAGTGGTTGGTACAGTCGCTTCTCACCTTGGCGACCTAGGTTTGAATCGTTTTACCGGCAGCATGTGAGTTTGGTTGGTGGGGTTTTCTCCGGGTACTTCGGTCCCCCACCCCCCACCCCGCAACACAAGACCAAACCCAATCAAACAAGTCTTCCAGTAACAACGAAAAAGCTAGAAATTACAGCTAGAATTCAAAATTTGTCCAAACTTTCGTGAGTCTAGTAAGTTAATTACGGAGTGCTGGGGTCCGTGTCCGCACATAATGTCGAGCCCCTGCTTCGAAACGGACGTCATAAACCTCAAAATACTCACACATTTATTGTTTTCTTGTTATTATAACAAAACGCTCAGACACCATGTGATAGAATCCAAAATAAATTTAGAACAAATAGAAAGTGTTTATCTCCGCCATATGTCGGTTCAGACGTTGCCACGTTCCGTCGAATTAAATTTAATAGGTGTATACAGTAGACTCTGCCAATACCGGACTCTCTGAATACCGGAACTCTCCCGATTCCGGACGGTCGGGCCAGTCCCGTATTTTCTCCTTCTATTTCTTTGTTAAAAAATGTTGAATAAACCGAACTCTCTGAAAACCGGAAACCGGACGGGTATCTCCGTAAATTTGTTCATTTTCAACGTAAAATACATTGAGTATACCGGACGGTCTAAACTCTCAAGATGCCCGAGGCGTGAAAATAACAATATCTAGTCAGCACAGCGAGTGCGGTGTCACACATTTTGCTCGCGCAATTATCGATAATTGGATTAAACATACCATACAGGTGTCGTTACCGCGCTATGGGAGTCCGATTAAGTAATGTAAAACAAACTGTGAATGTCTATAATAGACGTGCGGTAACACCAAAAAGTGATTGACTCGATCGTTTTATTAATTATTTATTATCGCCTATGATAAACAATTTAATTAAAAAATTAATGCATGCCGTTGCGACGATCACTTTCTTCAGTTTCTTGTGATCTTCTCTGGTATTTTAAAAGATCTTATAGCCATGTTTTTAACGCTGAAATGGTTGTTTGTTTGTTTGTCAGATAAACTGTTAGAAATATGACTGTTAAATATCCATCCATCTGTATGCAAATTCATTCATTGCCGTTTACTAATTTCGAACGCATATAAAATGTCGCAGCCTCCAGCTAAACGCAGACGCGTTGAGCTTACGTTAGAGGATAAGATAAAGCTCATCACGGAATCAACTGCTCAACTTTGGGATTAATCAAAACAAGTCGGTATGGATTTTTTTTTGCTTTTAATCGATTAAAAACACATTTTTTAAGAATGCAATTAACATCATCAGTACCTGCGTACAGTTATCACTTGGTACATGTAAATGTATATGGTTTGTTTTATTTTTATGTGATTCTGAACACAATGCATACCATGTATATTTCGGCAATATGAAAACTCTTGGTAAACCGGAACTCTCTAAAAACCGGACGATCAGGCCGGTCCCGAGACCGTCCGGTTTACAGAGAGTCTACTGTACTTTTAACGGACTTAATTTAGTAGTAAATAACCTTATTACTAGTTAATACAATAAATCGTCTGCAGATCCAGATTTCAGCAGGAGTTCCAAATCACTGTGTCGAGTTTGAAACTGAATCATTTAAAATCGAAATACCTAAAAGCACATCATCGACAAAGGCTCTAAGAAAGAAGTAACACAGAAACTCAAATATAGCGAGAATGCGTTTAAAGTAAACAAGGTTAGTGTTTGGTCAACTGTGCAAACTGAAAACAGCGGTTTTTTCACAAAATCCGTCTAGTGCAGTCAAGTTACTATTATTATATTAACGGATCATTGCCAATAGCGGATCACTTTGATGTTTAAGAATGCGTTTCACGATTAGTAGTTATCATTTTTAGATGATACTTTGCAGACAGCATATTTAAAGCATTCTATAGGAAAGTATCGTTGTTTAAAATTCCATTAACAAGATGCAATTGAGTTTTAAAGACCCTTTTTGCGAAAATGGGTCTTCTTATGTTGCCTGTGGAGCTCCAGCCCAGCCTGTGCATCTGCTCAGTCTTGTCAGGATATGAATAGGCTACTCAGGAGATACCAAAAAACCTTGCATGATTTTTTATAGCAGAAAAGCCAGAAAGTGTAGCCCCTAACCAAACTGCCCAAGGGCTTAATTTAGTCCATATAAACGGACTCCGTCCCAGCGCCTATGATAATTTTTGCTATGGCGGCTGTGGCAGTCCATATGCACCCCTTCATTAACATAAGTGCAGTTCAGTGCAGTGAATCCGTGTGTTCACTAAACAGACGTCGTTCGAGACAAATTGAGGAAAATAATTAATAAACTTCATAAACATGTAAAATTTACCTGAATGGCAACCTACAGATGTTATCCTTTGCATGCACCCTAGTTCTGGCTTCAATAACTTTAAATGTCGCTTTTTATGATTTTTGACTGGCGCAACTTTATAGTTACAGTCTTCGAAATTAGCACAAGCCCGATCGCCCGTTGCGAGTAAAATTACTGCCGGGCACATAAAAAATTTGACGTTTGTGGCCCGTCGGGCATGTAAATTATTGAAGCCAATCGACAGTTTAAAAAAAAAATCGTAAGTTGTTCTTGATATTTGCAAATCTATATTTCAATTTTGCGAACAAACACCTTGCCGGAAGTTGTAAAACAATGAAATTCGATTGGTTTAACAACACGCACCTGCTTGCACAGGTCATCGTTATTGTTTTTGACCAATGCAGTTCGGTCACATTCGGTTCTTATGGACGGTTTCTCTAGACATTTATCGAGAAGATGCTTTGAATCGATTATTTCAATCAAGTAATACGCTTCCGTTTTCGTCAATGTAAACAAATGGTATTGTCGACATAGAGGCTATGCAGTATCTTAGGTATTTTGAAGGGGCTAAGCCCGATAAAGAACTTCCAAAATAGAAAATTAAAAATGATTTAGAGAAAAAGGAAGCCAAGAAATGGTACGAGGACACCAGAGAACGCTCTTTTCAAGAGCACTGGTGTAACGATCGACCGTCTTAATTCTAGTGACTGATTAGATGTCATCGTATTCACTAGTATTGACACAAATGTTCTGCTTTACTATGTGAGCATGTAAGTGTTAAAATGTTGTGATTTGTTATATGTTTGGTTAAAAAAGTTTGGGCATGTAAAAATTATGTTGGGCATGTACAGATTCTTAAGTAACTGGCCCGACTGCAGTGTTCTCCATAAAATCTAAAGTAGCCAGAAATATTTTTAAAGTAGCCAGTGACTAAGCATGCGGCATGTCGCGTGCACGAGCCGCGAAGTGGCGAGTGGGGTAGGTGCGGGAGGGGTATCCCCTCCTGCCAGGGGGGTATGGGGGGTCTCCCCCTGGATTTTTTTAAAGTACATGAGTGAAATGGTGCAATCTGGTGCATTCTAGGGAGTTTTTCTTAGATTGAAGTAACCTAGCATTTTTCATAGAAAATAAAATATTTATTTGAAATTTATTGAATAACTCTCTCACAAACTTTGAAAAAAGAAACATGAAATTGCAACAACTGTTTTTTAATAATCTGAATCTGAATCTGAAGATCCATAGTCAGAATCTAGCCCAGAGCCTTGGTCATCCATGCCAAGGGCGTGGTGGGCATCTTGGTATTCTGCTTCTCCAAACTGGGGCTGGCTCAGGCTGCACTTGGACAAACTGGTTAAGGTCGTTCTGTAGCTTTTTCAGGTCCTCCTCTTCCAGGGATTGTCCCAGTCGTGGCTTCTCTGTGAACAAAAGAAGTCAATTTTACTCTTAATTATGAAATATTGACATTGGTTGGTTTAACCCTTTACCTGTTCAGTTTACATTATAATTGCCACTAGATATTGTTCATAAAATTATGTAAATTTAGCAGTGATCTTTCAGATAGTAGTAGGCTGTTTAATGCAGTGAAAAAGTTATGCAGAAAGCTCTTGTATGAGCTTTATGCATCTGTTTTGAGCTGCATCAAGAATAAGCTTCCACTGCTTTAAATATTCTTTGATAAAAAACTTATTGTTCAAAGATGTTACATTTTGCATTGAATAACTAGAATTGATAGTAATAAAAAAACACTAGAGACATTGGAAACACATTTTTTACTTTTGAACAGTTTACCAACTTCTTATAAAGAAGAAATAGGAACCAGCTATAAATACAAACTGCTTATGATGACTTCCAAACTTGCTGATAATATAGCAATCTTAAATGTTATGTAGGTACTGCAGTACATGTGAAATCAAATAATAGATCAGGTAATTGTTTTTATCAAATTGGCAAAACAAACAAGGCTTAATAGCAAAATCATATAGAATTTAATTATTTGGGGACAGGTGTATGATGAGGTAAATCATCTCGGATTAAAGATGGAAAAAATCATACTTTCTAAATCTGTCTGATTTCCACACTCCACTGTAACTGTTGGGTAAAAGTTGTCCGTGTGAGCTGATCCACCAACACATGGCAGTTGTTTCATAGGAGGAAGGTTCCTTACATGTGTCTTTCTCCAGATCAGAGCTGCATCAGAAAGCAGTTGGCTGCACTCCTCAGATTTGATGGCGGGTCCATTTAAAGAGATCTGCATAAGTGTTCACGCGGCGTTGGAAAGCGAGGTGAACTCGATAAAACGCTCGGCGTTACGCCGCGTTCGCTAATTCCCGCGGCGTGTATTACTTTAGCCAAGTCGGTAAATGCAGACGATTTCCGTTCTTATCAGTGACCGCCGCGCAACACCGCGTTAGCAGTGTGCTACTGGGCATACCAAAAAATGAAATAAAAAAATAAAATCCAGTTATTATCCAACAAGACACCGTTATTTAAGATGAATGTGTTTCGAATTTCGTAAACACGCGGACGCCATTATTAGTAACTGTACAAAAAGTTGGGAAAATGGCCTTTGTCGAAAAATCCGAGATAGATTTATTTGTTGTGTCAAAGCTTAGACCAAGTAATTACGGCCATTCAGGACTCAACTTTTCGTAAAACACGTGTTCAATTAACTGTTAAACTCCACCCTTTGTTCCCTGTATTAATTGGTAAGTATCAGATAAAAGACGACGCTTTGTTTGTCGTAAATCAACGAGTTTTCTATACAACAACAACTACTTCTACAACCACGTCGGGATCGATCTATCTTGGGTTTTTTTTATAATTGTATATAAAATACTACATGTATGTACTTGTAATAAATGTAATTTTATTTGAAAATCAGGAAGTCAAACAACGTTAAATTGATCGTTATCTCGTTAAACGCGGAGTTTCCCCCGCGTTGCCAACGCCGAGGGCCGCCGCGTCGGCTTATCAATTTTGCTGTTCGTTAACCGCCGCGTCCAAAATCATGCAAACGCCGCGTATCGCGGGATTTTCTTAATCGCCCTCCAGGTCACTGCCCGCGGAGAAGCGAGAGAAATTGGGGAAAACGCGTGGAGTGTACTTTATCGATCGGTTTTATCCGTGCTTCTTCCTGTTCGGCGCAAAATTAACGCGCATTAGAATAGAAACATCCGGTTAGTTAATAGAAAGACGAAATTGAAAAATCGCGTCACAACTGGAATTAAAACGGGCGTTTTTTGCGCCGTTTCCAATTGATATTTTTTGGGAAAGTAGCCGGCGCCTAGACTGTCAGTAGCCGGCGAAATCGCCGGCCGCCGGTGCTTCCGGAGACCACTGGACTGGCATGTATTTTTTTCAAAGCTAATTTCGAAGACTGTAGTTATGGACCAACCCCATTAGAAAAGTCAACCAGAAATTCCCAAAAAGTTGACAGTTAACAAAGACCGGTCCAAAACAGCTTTTAAATGCAGTTGTTGGCCCAAATCAACCACTTGATTGGAAAGATTGACATTTTTCACATTTAACTGATATATTCTCTCACAAAATACTATCTTAAACATTTAAAATGTATCTATTCTGCTCTTACATATCGAGAAAAACAGCGATGTGACAGACTTTCTTGAAATGCGAATCTCCCGAGATTTCATGGTCATGAAATTATTTATATTTTTAGTAACA
Organism: Dreissena polymorpha; assembly: GCF_020536995.1. Classification (NCBI taxonomy): domain Eukaryota; kingdom Metazoa; phylum Mollusca; class Bivalvia; order Myida; family Dreissenidae; genus Dreissena; species Dreissena polymorpha. Next base: position 75,467,483 of record NC_068361.1, on the reverse strand, counting down.
AACCATGTGCTCAAGTGTTTTCAAATTCAGAACGACATTTCCCGGTATTTTAATTATTCTGGCTTATTTTGTAAACAAATTGTAGTGTCAATACAAAGTCAAAGTAAATATTATATAAAACTACCTGTTTCACAATGAAATCAGTCTTATAATCCACCAGACGTAAGTTGTTAATCACAAATAATAGATTTCAGAAAACGAAAGTAATGTTTACAATTTCAGCATAAAATGTCAAGGTTTATCCGAAAGTATCCAAATGAAATCTAAGTGACAAAGTGACAATGGCGTCAAAATTGTGAATTTCAGACTGATGAGAGTTATTTTCATCTATTGTAAGATGCATTTGAAACAATTGAACCTTAAAATATTCCTTGATGCAATAAGACTGATGAGAGTTATTTTCATCTATTGTAAGATGCATTTGAAACAATTGAACCTTAAAATATTCCTTGATGCAGTAATTTATATTCATTCAACAATATATGTAGAAATGTATTCAATAAAATGAGCTTTCTTTGATTTATAGCGTGACATAAATATGTTACGACTCTGGTTGACTTTCGATATGGGGTTAGCTTCAGCGTACAGGTCTGTCAATACTATATAAACTGTACGCTGAAGTTTCTTTAGCTACATGCACCCTATAAAAACACGACGATGTTTCAACACACTTTTTTCGCTGACATGTTTATGTTTAAATTTGGAACAGTGTATTCTGTATCGAATACCACAGCGTTATCGACTTTATAGGCTGGAGCACGACCTGACGTGCAAAATATTGGTGTACTGCCACTTAACCAATATTGGGTCAATTTTCCAATATGGCGAATACAGCGTACAAAACAAAACCTAAGTCAATAAAATAAATTATTTCCTGCTGAAATGGTACCATTAAGATAAGTTTGTGGTTTAGATAGGTAAACTTTAATAAGTTCTTGCAGTTTCAGTGTTCCTTAACCCTTGCATTGTTGATAACATTTTGTCCCCATGGACAAGAGAGAGCGCATTGCAACTCAAAGGAGCTCATTGGGCTATAAAGCTTAGAGTTGAATTATTGCAACTAGGGCTTAATTATGCTTCACTGGCCACATATGCCGTTAGACCACAGGGCCAAAAATCCTTTCTTTGCAGAATCCGAATATCGGCCGCTACCCCAACCTAAGTAACCACTTTTTTCCCCTAATTTGACCCAAATTTTCCGCAATCCTGGAAAATTTCCCCAATGAAAATAACATCTTTTACTTTGTATAAAAATTAGCCTGGAAAAACCCAGAGCTGTAAAAAGTCTCCTGAGGGGGGGTATTCGTATTGGTTGAATAAGCCTTTCATTACCTTTGGTATTATTTTCCTAGATGGGTATGCCAGGGCTCAACATTAACCTTAAAGCCAACTTGCCTTGCCGGGCAAGTACTTAGAAGATCTACTTGCCCTGAACGTTAAGCCACTTGCCCAAACATGAAATATCACATTAACTGTAAACCTCAATAAAGATCAAAATGATACACCACAAAACCTTTTTTATTTTTGCACATATAACAAGATGATTACATCAATTAAAGTCTAATTAAATGCTCATTGTTCTTTTTTGCACTTGCCCGGGCGGACAACTAGATTATAGAATAACTTGCCCGAACCCAACTTTTACTTGCCAGTGGCAATAAGACAACCGTAAATGTTGAGCCCTGTATGTGCATTGATCGAATGAGTTGTGCTTACCTCGCGAAGCATGACGTAATTTTGTCATTCGTGACCAATAGGCTAATGATGGAACGAGCCGAATTCAAAAGCCATAAATACAGGGCTCGTTTTTAACTTTTTTTTCTACTTAAAAAACATTTCAAGCAGCTTTAATACCAACTTGCGAAATCAAAAACATTCTCCCTAATTATAGCTTTATATTAAGTTCTTTTTCCCACTTACACTGTTTTTGTAGGATTTAATTTCCGTTTTTTTCTAACTCAACGGTAAACTTTGCTTTATCTTTCATATTGTTATTTCCGTCTGTGGGCAAAAAGAAACTAGTTATTTTTCGCTTCGACGCCATGTCTGTTGAAGTTCAATGAACATGTGTGAATAGTCGACTGTTGCACTTTCTTTGTACCAATACCATCCGCATATCTGTACTATAAGTAAACCAGTCTACATACAAGGTGCGCACTTCCGCATACTGGTATTCGGACGTTCTTTAAATTGACCTACGCTTTAAGATTCACGACGTCAAGCGCATTTAGCAATATTACTAGTTTTTATAACCAGGTTTTCCGAAGGAAAAAACTGGTTATTAGATTGGCGATGTCGGCGGGCGGGGTGGCGGGCGGAACAAGCTTGTCCGTGCCATAACTTTGTCGTTCATTGTCAGTTTTTAAAATCATTTGGCACATTTGTTCACCATCATTAGGCGGTGTGTCACGCGAAAGAATTGCGTCAATATCTCCAAAGTCAAGGTCACAGTGACTCAAAACAGTATAACGGTTTCCGGTTAATAACTCAAGAACGTTAACGCCTAGGATCATGAAACTTCATAGGTACATCGATCATGACTCGTAGATGACCCCTATTGATTTTCAGGTCACTAGGTCAAAGGTCAAGGTCACAGTGACTCGAAACAGAAAAATGGTTTCCGGATGATTACTCAAGAACGCTTACGCTAGGATCATGAAACTTCATAGGTACATTGATCATGACTGGCAAATGACCCCTATTGATGTTCTGGCCACTAGGTCAAAGGTCAAGGTCACGGCGACTCAACACAGTAAAATGGTTTCCGGATAATAACTCAAGAAAGCTTACGCCTAGGATCATGTAACTTCATACGTACATTGATCATGACTGGCAGGTGACCCCTATTAATTCTCAGGTCACAAGGTCAAAGGTCAAGGTCACAGAGACTCGAAACAGTAAAATGGTTTCCTGATGATAACTCAAAAATAATTAGGCCTAGGATCATGAAACTTCATAGGTACATTGGTCATGACTCGCTGATGACCCCTATTGATTTTCAGGTCACTAGATTAAAGGTCAAGGTCACAGTGACAAAAAACGTATTCACACAATGGCTGCCACTACAACTGACAGCCCATATGGGGGGCATGCATGTTTTTCAAACAGCCCTTGTTACAGCTTGCTTTAATTTTCAGGGGTTTCCTTAATATTTGTAGTAGGAGGGTGATTTGTATAAGTAGGCGGGGGGTATTGGGGACCTCCCCCATTGGAGGTCGAGGGGGCAACGTCCCAATGTCAGGGTGTCCAGCAGAAAATGAATATTAGCTCTTCTGATACAAAAGGAAATACATATCCAAATGACATTTAAAGCACTTATTAAGTGCTCATAATACCATATGGAAACTTGTACTTCTATGGCAATATCTGATTGAAGTCAAGTATCAAGTATAAGAATTAAAGTCACTATGTCGAAAATGTGGCAGAACCATTAGGCATGTAATAACACAAACTCAAAGATTTAAAGCATTCACTTTCATGGTAAACTTTAAGAACACATCTTCAAAAGCTTTGTGAAATGTAAAACAACCACATAGTTCTGTTGTTTTATAGGTCATTGATAAATTAAGAAAGCATTGTTAAGAAAAAAAAGAAACTTGCATTTGTCACAAAGTTTTCAGCTGCAACATGCACAAATTAAATCTTGACTTTTTGTTCTGACAAGCTGTGCTAATTGTGCTGAACTCATTTTACCAGTCAGAGTGCCAACCATGGGTACAGTCTGAACACATGCACATCTACTGGTACAGAATCAGAATTGAAAAAACTTTGTTTTTAATGCAAAAGGTTGATACAGTTCTGTTGTTTGATGTATGAAATCAGTGTCAAAAGAAACATGCTCACAAGTTAATGCAATAAGTAAATGTGAATGTTAAATGGACCACTGCATGTTTGACAGTGACTGGTCTGATACAGACTGATGTTGGTGACTAGCCAGGGCCCTCAATCTATTAAATCAGTCCCCCACCTGAAAAGTATACTTTTTTCCCCTTTTTGGGGGAAAAATTCCCCCTAACAAAAAAAATATTTTTTTTTATAATTTTTTTTTATAGAAAGATGTGTCTCATGATTGTTATGCCCCTCTTCATTGCTTTGCTCATGGCGGTCTGTCGGTCGGTAGGTCGGTCGGTCGGTCCGTCCACCGGGTGGTTGTCAGACGATAACTCAAGATTGTTGGGCCTAGGATCATGAAACTTCATAGGTACATTGATCATGACTTGCAGATGACCCCTATTGATTTTGAGGTCACTAGGTCAAAGGTCAAGGTCACAGTGACCCGAAATAGTCAAATGGTTTCCGGATGATAACTCAAGAACGCATACGCCTAGGATCATGAAACTTCATGGGTAGATTGATCATGACTCGCAGATGACCCCTATTGATTTTGAGGTCACTAGGTCAAAGGTCAAGGTCACGGTGACCCGAAATAGTAAAATGGTTTCCGGATGATAACTCAAGAACGCATACGCCTAGGATCATGAAACTTCATGGGTAGATTGATCATGACTCGCAGATGACCCCTAATGATTTTGAGGTCACTAGGTCAAAGGTCAAGGTCACGGTGACCCGAAATAGTAAAATGATTTTCGGATGATAATTCAAGAACGCATATGCCTAGGATCATGAAACTTTATAGGTAGATTGATCATGACTCGCAGATGACCCCTTTTGATTTTCAGGTCACTAGGTCAAAGGTCAAGGTCACGGGTGACCTGAAATAGTAAAATGATTTTCGGATGATAACTCAAGAACGCATATTCCTAGGATCATGAAACTTCATAGGTAGATTGATCATGATTTGCAGATGACCCCTATTGATTTTGAGGTCACAAGGTCAAAGGTCACGGTGATCCGAAATAGTAAAATAATTTTCGGATGATAACTCAAGAAAGCTTTTGCCTAGGATCATGACACTTCATAGGTACATTGATCGTGACTTGCAGATGACCCCTATTGATTTTCAGGTCACTAGGTCGAAGGTCAAGGTCACAGTGACAAAAGTCGTATTCACACAATGGCTGCCAGTACAACGGACAGCCCATATGGGGGGCATGCATGTTTTACAAACAGCCCTTGTTATATCTCAATTCAATTTCAATTTAATCTTTGCAAACATACTAAATTATGAAAAATGCAATGAATATAGTGCAAACATGTACAAATGTAATAATGAGAGAGTAAGTAAAAAAAATCCCCCCAAAAGGTAAACGTCGTGAAAATTTCCCCTCCTAAGGGCTGCGGACCCCTTCCCCCAAAGTAGTGTTAGGGGGCTGCCAGCATCAGTCTGTATCAGACCAGTCACTCTCATCATCATCAGAAGCGGTGGATTCCAGAGGAAGACATGCAGCTTTTGCATAAAACTGAACATACACAATAACATGCTTACAGTTCGATCTAGGTGTTTGAAATTTTACGCTTTCTGGATGTCTCTTTTCTATCTGTATTAACACTATTTCAAATCCTGTCTCTGACCTTTTACCTTAATCCTTATAAATAACTTCAATTATTTGTCCAAATTATTTAAGACATCATTGATTCTGGATGGTTGATCAGCGATTTTTTGTCCAATTGGGAAAAGTACCTGTACTGGTCCAATTGGAAAAAATTCAGTCGTGAAAACCTCAAATTGGGGAAAATCGAGTTGTGAAATCCTCAAATTGGGAAAATCGCGTCTTTAAGTTTGGGTCTTAGTAATCATAAAGTTCATACTTAATTCAACATACCCATTAAAATAATCATTTGCAGACATGCCTTAATGACCATTAAGTAATAAAGTTGATACAAAAAAACAAAATATTATAAAGAACACACACAATCAATATCTAGTTGTTTTAATCTCTTATCAAGCAATGTCTCTCTATATCATTTTGTTTTAAAATTTCAACAACAGGCCAGACAGGGATGGAATTTCAACTTGACAATCGTCAAAAGATCTTTGAGTTGATACTGATTCAGAAACACTCCCTTTGGCCTCAGGTGCCTGGTTTAAATCCGCCTCAATAGATTGATTTATTTGAGTATCAGGGGTCTGGTGTAACTTGGCCTCAACGGCCTGGTATGACACTGTCTTGGGGGCCTGATTTGACACAGCCTCATATCCACCAGCCTCAGGGGCTTGGTTTGAAATCTTGAAACCAAACTGCGTCAGTGGAATGGATCCACTTGCCTGATGACTCTTTTTGATTTATTTGCATAATATTTGCTATTATGACTCATTTCAAAGTACAAAAAGGTTACAAACTGACGTAAAACAGAACCAGAAACAGAAAAGACTATTGATTAAATGCGCTGAATAATATAACCCAAAATTAATTGAGCGCGTGGTTACACACAACTATATGATTTTCTTTGTTTGCTCGCCAAAATTTCAGTTTTGTTACGAAACTTCTTCGTTTTGATTTTGTTCGGACGCTGATTTTTTTTTTTCAGATGCCGATTGGGAATTTTCTTCGCATTTTCGCTCGATTGGGAAAGTACTGTTTACCGGTACTTTATAAAGAAGGAAAAAAATCGCTATTAGGCCTAAATTAAAATTAAGTTTGTTTGCCCTTTACCGACCGACCCACTTTTTACCCCCCGACCCAAAAACATTTTATTTCGATTTCTGAAAACTTTTTTTTATTTTCGTATTCGCCGATCATAAAAGAGCCGACTGCAATATTTATTCGTGCACGTTATCCCTGTCCATTCTTATCGCCCCTGACCGATCTAGGTCGCTGCGATGGTTGGAATTTCATATGCCCCTATGGACAATCCCAGAATCCATAAATTGACCGCCGCCATATTGGCTATTACGTCACCCGCTACTAAAAACGGTACTGAAGAATTCGGCAGATTACATCGTTATCATAGTGTACACCCGCTTTATTCTAATAAACAGTACTAAATGACCGAGGATGGCTTTTTTATTGAATAGTACATATCTTTGTTTGTCTAAACAGTTACCATTTCGTTATTAATATTTCCCTTGTGTCATTATAAAGGTAATATACACATCTATAGCCGAAATGAAGTTAGTGATTCTAAAATTTGTCCGGAAATATTTATTAGCGGACCTCTGTAAGATTTCAGGTATAGTTTTTTTTAATTAAAATTATGTATCTAGTTAAGTCTAAAACTAAAGTGGTTTTTAGCAATCTTTTTTTTTTAAACCGCTCTCAAGCTAAAACAAAAATATCTAGCCGGAAATGAATTTTGTGATTTTAAATGAACAAGTACCGGAGTTATTCGTTTGCAAAACTGTGTAAGATGTCAGGACATGTCATAATTTTTTTTATTGAAAAGGACATATCAGCTTTTGTCTATAACTTTCTTATTTTTTTATTTAAATAACGTTTTACATGTTAAATCAAAGTTTAATGCCTGAAATAAACGTTTTTGCTATTCTCAATATTTACTTAACTGATTTAATTATTTATTAAATTTTCTTAATAACATCTTAATTCACGATTAAAATGTTCAACATGAAAAATAATGAGCCTTAAATAAACTTAAATAGTTCCAATTGTGTTCTCTAGATTTCTCTTAACGTATGTCTCTATTAAATATTCATGCCAGGGACCTACACAATTAGGTCCATGTCCATGCTGTGTTAATATGTGTGGAAATATGTTTAAAAGTACGCCGGAGTATGGCCGGGTGCCTTTAAGCGTATTCTCCGTACCCGGGGTACATGGTAGTATACTTCAGAGTACCCGGGGTACTTTTAAGTAGTACCTGAGCCCACAATTACCAATTAAGCAAAAAATGTTGGCAGGTGAAAGCTAGATTATCTCGGGGTTATAGAGGACATAAGTACAAAGTTTTCGCATAGTTAGTCCAAAAGAGAGTTTCACTAACATAGCCAAACATGATGGTAGGTAGGTCGACTAAACGTTAGTTTTGTTTTCTAAATTTGTCTTTTACGATTGATTACCCTTAATAAGAATATGGCATTACATGCAGAAATCTTCCCACTCTGTATTTAACAATATATTTATATGGTTTTGGTCAATTTGAAGTCAGTTAAGTAAAGTTGATCGATTGTCTTTTTTTATGCTATAGTTATTTTAGTGAATATGCAATACCGAAAATCAGGGTGTGGTTCGCACAAACACGTAGGGACATTAGTGCAATTGGGTTGGTGAAAACAAACAACTTTTTTACGCCTTTTTTGTAAATTAGGCAAGTCCGAGGATCTGACTGTCAGCAATATCTGACATAAGACAATTCTTGGTGGTTTTTAGATTATGTTATATGGGTATTCGTTATTAGTGCTGCAACAATACGCCAAAAACCGTATTGCAATATATTGTCAGTTCAAAAACCCGTATTGCAATATATCGCAATATATTGCTAACTTGTACCAAAATTATAACTTGCCAATTACCCAATAATCCCATAAATTCCAATTTTAAAGCAAATTCTGGTAAATATTTACTATAAATGTGCTCAAGAATAATAAGAAACACAAACATTTGCAAATTTTCTTAAGTATCAAATACATTTTTGCAATTGTTACTATTTAAAGATGTGATGAAATAACGTCCAACCGGGGCGTTTTTCCCACTGAACACGCGTAATTCAGCTGACGTGATGTTCCCGTTTTTATACAACACAAAATACACCCACACTTTCCATGCGACGTTCTACATGTCTGTATAATTTTCGCGCGTTTTTTATTGAGACAAAGGATAAAGCACTTTTTATTTGACGCTATAATTTTTTATTGTCGCGTTAGCATTCAAATTTGGAAGCGTGTTTCCGAAATTCGGATTACAAATAATGCTCAAATCAGAATCGAACGAAACATTTACAGCTGTGCGCAATTAATTCAACGATAATCTGTTCAAAAGCATCGAATGAATGCTCCCATGTAACAACGCTACTCCGTATAATACACTTTTTAGAATGCTTTTTTACGTAAAAAACAATTTACACTGCTTTGTTTTGTTTACCTTTTTATCATTATTTCGGATGGCTTTTCTGGACGAAATGTGAATGAATTTTTGTAAAATTTTCGTACCGGTATGATGAAAATCATATCGCAATACAATATGCGGATTGCGTATTGCGATATATACCGATATACCGGTATATTGTTGCAGCCCTATTCGTTATATTCACGGACATGCAAACATTGGCTTTAACTACGGGCGGCCAAGATCTACGCTGTCCGCTATAATGTCACCTAAGGTTTCGTGGTCTCATTAGCGGATTGAGTATCGCCTATCCAGACTGCGCAAATGCGCAGGCAGGTCTGAAGCAACGCTGGTCGCATATGGCATAAGACCAATTTTCGCATGACGCAAGTAAATTAAGTTAATTTGATTCATTAATTATTGTCATCTCTTACTTGAATGCATTTCGAGTGAATACTTTATAAAAAGGTAATAATGTTTATGTCAAGTAAGTTCTTGTATTTTTTTAATGAATGTGTGAATTTACAAATTAGCCATGTATATAACTGAGTATAATGATACATGTTCTGACCATCATTTCGTTGTCGTTCGCGGTGGGTTAAGTACGTTTTATTAAAACATGTGTATACCAACTTCTAGTAATTTGCAATATGGACACTTCTTGTTGGCAGGAAAACGTTTTTGAATAACGATATAAACACTCAGCATCGTGCAGTTTATCCGTCTGCAAACTATTCCAAAACCAAACTAAAATTACACCATCCGTGGAAAAAGAACAGTGAGTCATGAATTAAGGACAATAATGTTGTTATTGTTTCAGCAAGCGACGGTTTCCGTTTTTTAATGGCCACCGCATAAAACGGATATGATAAATCTGTATATATATTAAAGGGGCTTGTTTACTGATTTTTGACCTGGTTTGAAGTTTGTAATTTAATGCTTTAAATTGATAAATGTAAACATCGGAACTAAAGAGCTCCAGTATAAAACAAAAATCCTTACCTGGACCCGAACCACTGACACTTGGAGTAAACGTCTAGCGCTTTAACCACTCCTTCATCCATGCTGATATAGTTCATGGCATATTTTATACTTATAAGCATTCCTCGTAAATTGTCACAAAATATAACGATATCAATTCAACTTTCCAAATTATTCAATCGTATCGCATTTGTAACTCTTTATAAATTTCAGGTTTTTAAATCGCCAAAAGATGCATATAATGGATATTTAAGGGCATCATAACTGTTCAGTACGAGAGGTGCCCGATTTCATGACAAACAAAACAAAAATATGAATAATTTTTAATCTTAATACATTTTTTTGCAACAAATGCTCAATATGAGATTCATGGCAATTGTAAATTATCCTGCAACGCTTTGGCCAAGATTTCAACGTCTAGTTGATGGTTGTTTGTTCCAATTTGCGCCATTCGTCCTTCAGAGCTCTTTTTAGACCAGAAAGTGACTTTACGTGTCGATTCTGTAAGCGTCGTTTTAGTATCCCCATATACCAAAATCCATTTGGGCCGCATCTAGAGACTTAAGTCCATTCTTCAGGTGTTATGAACTTACTGTTTTGATATTATTTTTTTAGAAAACAGTGTTTAAAATTGTGGCTAGATGCACTGTCCTGATGGAAAGTCATGACGTGTTTATACTCCGGAAAGAGTCTCGGTACATCCTTTCGTATAAATTGTTTCAGAACTTTATTGATATAGTATTCTGAGTTTACCTTGGTCCCTTTGGGAATTATTCTGATCACTGATTTACCTCTGGACGATAAAGCAGCACACGCCATGAAGCCATGGGCAAACGCATCACGCTTTACAAACTTCAGTTTATCGCCAACGTTTTCTCCCATTCTGACATAACATACTCTTTTTCTTCCATAACTTCCACCAAGATTAAACAATGCTCGTCAGATGTAACAAAATCTCTCCACTTGCCACATTTAAGCTTAAGATATATAGCTTCCAAGACCTGGCCCTGCGCTTCTGAATCTGTGCCATGTTGAGCTGATGAGCCTTGAACTTCTTCCGTAGTTTTGCTTTCACAACATGCCTAATGATGTAGTATACTGTTCCCTGGACATTCCTGTGTCCAATGCCTTTTTTCTCTTGGTCGGCGGATTGATTTTAGAGATCCACCGACGAATTTTGCATACGACGTCAGGCGTGACCTTATATGGACGTCTACTTGAAGTTGAATTTGTAGCCCCACCAGGCGTTGTTTTGCGCTATACAGTAGCGTCATGTCGAATATTCCGAATACTTCCCATAGAAATAGCATGGTCCATCATTTTAGTTCATTTGAATGCTTCTGTAACTGCATTTGCATCTCAAAAGGCCTAAAACAATGCCCTTCACATTTTCACTAATTTTCTTATGAGGCATGTTGAATAATATTGACAAAATGCATGTTCATTGAAGTATAGTATTTAACACATCTGCTAAACAACAATGGTTCGAGAAAACCGTGGATGTACTTGAAAAAACACAGATTCCTTTTGTTCATTTTGAAGGCAACTCTCGTATTACTGTTTTCTTTAAAAAAAAAATACAACGAACATTTCCAAATCTGAAACATTTTATGTTTCTTTTTTTTCAATTTATCAAAACGTGAACAGGTCCCTTTAAACTGTCCGGAGTCCAAACAGATGTTTCTTCATGTACAAACTATTTATTTTTACTTACATATATTTTAGCTGAGGCCCTTACACCGCTAACAAAGTATCCGCACTTATTTCTATTTACACGAAAATGTATATGTTTGACTATAACTTTAGTCGTACTGAACAGTTCAATATGAATGTATTTACCCAAATTAAAACTCGCAAATGACATATGAACACTCAGCAAATACGTAATTTCAGGATCTAAAGCTTGCAGCATTTATTTTTTGGGATGATTTGGATATATTTCTTGGACCCGACGAGCAGTATGGGAACACACATGTTTTAAATTGCTTTCATTTTAACGAAGTATATGTTTCTTAAATTGTCCATCGTTTACTTACTTCCGCAAGTCACTTGGCTAAGTTAGAAATGTTGTTTTTTTAATTCTTCACCATTTCGAGAACAGGGTGGGGCCTTTCAGATTGGGAAAAGTCGCGTCGTTTTTTTTACTTAAATTGTGAAATTGGTGTTGTATTTGTTTGCTTACAAATTTTAATAAAAGTCACCAAGTGAATGAAAAGTTTGAAGCACTCACAGTAAAATGTTTCAGTGTAATGTGATATCTTAGAACCCGTATAAAATATCTAGCATATGCTTTCATTTGAATCGGCTTTTTAAGTTCTTTACATTCTATAAATTATCCTTATACCCAGTATTCATTCCATGAAAATTACTGCACTCTCGAACACAAACCCACACAAACCCATAGGTAGATATCAATTTCATTTTGTGAAAAAAGCTAATGTACACTAAACAGCACCCGCTTTTAAACACATATTTTACAATAAAGACAAATAGAATGAAAATTATGATGAATGTGCAAAATTTTGTTTAACATTATTACTTGAAAACCTGTAATCACAAATTAATTCTGTTAAAATTAGGGATGTCAACGAATATCCGAATATCCGAATATTCGGTCCCGGACCGAATATTCGGATACAGTTTTCCGAATCGAATATTCGGAAGAAAAATAAAAAAAAATCGATTAATTTCAAAGACTTTGTATTCGTGAAATTTGCTTCAAACATTGTTAAAAAAAGTTGTTCCTCGTGTCACAATGTTTATTCCTGCTACGCGCGATAATGCGTCGCTATGGTGATGACAGTATACCGGTCATAAATCCCGCTAATTGCCTAACAAAGACAGACACTTTGTGTCAAAATTATGATAGGTGCAAATCGCGTCGGCAATCAAAACACCGACCTGCACTTGATCCAATGACTCGAATTACATTTAAAATTATCAAAGATTAAATGAGTAAAGGAAAAGCCAACTTGGTGTAAAAAACGAATAAGACCGTATGGCAATTAAACCACCGACCCGTCTTGATCTAATAACTCGAATTACATTTAAAATGATCCAAGATTAAATGAGTGAAGGAAGTGCCGACTTGGTGTGAAAAACAAAGAGATCGTATGGTTAGAATCACGTTGTCCAATCAAAAAAGCTTTTAGAAAATAATTTAATCAACCTCTAACGAGTATTTGCGTATCGTATGGTCCAAACTTTAATTAATTACTCAATATTCAATCAGGTATTATACTTAAAGAAATGTTTTTGGTAGTTCGCCCTCATTTAATTGAAAATATTATAATTGCTACATGCATAAAGTAAATCTCTGTCCAAGCAAAATGCCACCTACGCCTTCCGCTGCTTGGAAGTATTTCACGACATCATCCGATAAGAAGTCGCCGATCCAAGTAACTTTTAAACGTGGCAACTTTAAAAGACTGACTGTTTAGTCTGTTAAACAGGTTCAAAGTGTGTTGTGGCTATGCACATAATTCGTTTAAGTTCTGTTTTGTCATGTAATTATTTTGTCGTCATGTAATATTATGTTCCTCGTTCTATTGTTAATGTACAATATTAATAGTTTAAAAAGAGTTTTTGTCATTTAATTTTAACAATAAAAAGTAATCAACAAAATCAGCTTCGAATTATCGACGGCAATGCTGTGTCAATATTTAGTCACTTCCGGTGCACTTCCGGTAAAAACGAAAGTAGAATTCTTGGAGTAATGGTACGGTAAACAAAGTTGACTTTTTTCCAACAGATGTTGACCGAATATCCGAATATTCGTTCGAAAGGATGACCGAATATTCGAATACCAAAATCGGTATTCGTTGCCATCCCTAGTTAAAATGTATTCAAACACATACTAAATTACAGGCTTTTAAACACACACGAAGGGTACCGCACAAGCTAATCTTGGACGACACTTCACGCACATTCAATAAAACCGTTTCATAGAGCGCGGTTTCTACACATGTACGGGCCGCTTTATAGCAATCGCAATTTTTTTCAAGTATCACTTGTCATTTCAACTAAGACTAAGGGCGTAAATGGTTCAACAGCCGGAACGCACAAGGCTGTATTGTTAGTTCGCTTACAGCCAGCCCACTTGTTACTAGGATCTTAGGCTAGGAACATTCCACCAATCCCAACCGTCAAAGTGGTGTACGTGCTAAGCGAACGTTCGACAAGTTTAGCCATCTTGCAATAGGTTAAGTGCAAAAGGGTGAGATTGGTTGGCGAACGGTGAAAAGCTTCTATCATTGACGAGAAAAAGTATGTTCTTTAAATATATTGTGCTTAATTAAGAGGAATATGTTCAATAACGAATATGTGCATACACCGCTCTTAATTGTATATGGACTTAATGATGTATTGCATGCGTTCGCAAATTAAATGACTGTTTTTACGTGAATATCCGACCTCGTGGAGTAATCTTCTGTTTAAAAAAGGTGTCTGCACAACAATTATTGTTGCAAAGGTTGATTTATGTGCGAACTTCTTTCAAAACTGGTTGTTGTAATTAAGCGTTCAATATTGCGAGATATGATTTTAAACCAAATGTATATGGGAAGTGTTAGGAGTCATTATCAACAGCTGTGAATGACAAATACTGTAGTCAATAATAGGAGGTGCGCAGTTATGCAAGCGTCTATAAACTGTCAACTTAGTCCGCCATTTTGTTTAAAACAATAAAGTACATGTGGTTCCCATTTCAAAATTATTTTTTTTAAAGACATGTCATGCATGGTTTCATATCACATATGGTTTAAAAATAAATTGAATAACTTTTTTCAGTAAAAAGAAATTAATTTACGAGTTTTTAAAATTGTTTTGCACAGGAAATAGAAGAGATTTTCGCTTCCTGTCAAAACAATCAAAATCATGAAAATGGCGGACAGTGTTAATCTTCAATGAAGATCAACATGTAAACTTCTGTTCAATTGTGAATACGATCTAAACAAATTAAAAGCACAGCATCTCTTGTGCTTTGAACATTTTGTTTTTATTATTATTTAACGGAAGATTTCAGTTTGAAATGGATAACAGTTTTCAAATGAAGTAAATATTTGCACATGTTAATCTACTTTCGCTGTTAACCTGACGTTAAAACTTAGATCAACAGTTGAAACGATTTATTTTGTTTAAATTTGGTTGTCACAGTCAATCAAATGATTTCTATAGCTTCTTAAACGGTTTGCTTTACTGGTCATTCATTCTTTCAAGTGAAAACTGATTTTAATTAGTTTTATACTTACTGCAAACCGAAGTAACCAAAACCCATGCATGATAGTTGATACAACTACATTGGCATATCATAATTTATAAATATCTTGTTACAATAAGTGGTATTGATGTTTTCCTTATTGTAGATATTTTATTTACATTCAGAGCAATTAACATCATTTATTGAACACATATTTGAATATGTAATAACACACAAGCATGCATTTGATATTAATATATGCAAGAAAACAGCAAACAAGATATGGTTAAGCTACATAGGACTTCTTACTCTGCAACAGTGCTTTAATACCAGTGTTATAAATATTCATAGACTATTAGTGTATTAAAAATATAATTTCTAAAATAAAATAAAATAATTTTCCTACCTACCTACCCACCTGTAAAATCTAGGGTCGGTCAAGGGCAAACCAACAATATTTTAATTGTGGCCTTATTGAACATAAAAATAGACAATATTTTTCTAATGGCATAAGAAAAATGTTAATTAAATCTTACAAGTAAAGCTATCCAAGGTCAGAAAACACTACCACTGTTTGTTGCCATATAGGCTTGGCACTGTATCAGTTGAAAGTTACATAGTTTAACGTCATTGGCCAGTTATCAGGGCTCAACATTAACAGTTGTCCTATTGCCCCTGGCAAGTAAAAGTTGGGTCCGGGCAAGTTATTTTATAATCTAGTTGTCCGCCCAGTCAAGTGCAAAAAAGAAAAAAGAGCATTTAATTTAGACTTTAATTAGACTTTAATTGCTGTAATCATTTTGTTAAATGTGCAAATATAAAAAAGGTTTTGTGGGGTATCATTTTGATCTTTATTAAAAAATATGAGGTTTACAGTTAATGTGATATTTCATGTTTGGGCAAGTGGCTTTACGTTCAAGGCAAGTAGATTTTCAAAGTACTTGCCTGGCAGGGCAAGTTGGTTTTTAGATTAATGTTGAGCCCTGGTTATAATTAATTTCTTTCTCTATATGATTGGATACAGTCTTCACGCTAAATATTTTAGCCAAATAGCACTTCGGGCTAATTAGATGAAATTTTGAATAGCCCGAAGAAATGTTCAAGAGCCCAAAGAGATCAATATAAATTTTATGACTTTTGGCCAGGAACACCAAAATAGTTAATAACAATCAGAAAATTTACTTCCATTAGTAAAAACAGATGCATGTGATTACAGTAATAAAGGGTATTCTGTTTCCTTTTGAAATGCATTTTATACAAAATGCACCAGATGCTGTTTGTTGTAACTTTATTATTACACATGTTCTCATTCAATGATTCCATTAATCAGTTTGACCGGTGTTTGGTTTTATTTTAAAGCAAATTGATTATTATGTATTATTACTAGGACAATCGCCGGTGAATTTATGTATTGTCGGCATGTAGCTTCAGAACAAAAGGCCACTTGGTGTGTTAATTGCCCAATCTGCCAAGTGACAATGTCTGCTTCTTTAATTAACTCTTGATGTTTTGATAAGCATGTGTCAACCGTGAAAAGTATTGTATATTTGTAAACAGATTATAAGTAGCAAAGTAGGTCACGTAGCAGAACGAGATTACAGAACAAACAAAAGTACTACAATTATTAATAATTAGTTGAAAAAAACGTCTTCTAATACGTACGCAAGAATAATTGATTAAAACACATGGAAATCTAACTGTGTGTATTCTCCTGTATTCTATAGCCACTATGTCATTCATCTTAAATAAAAGACTAGTGGGTATATTGTCTCCTGTATGTTATAGCAGTGTTTTTTTTCACTTATAGGGGAATGGTGGCGGGGCCCGTCCAAAGGGGAAAAAATGCGTAGTTTTTTAGGAAAATGGGAAAATTGAATATTCGTTCTTTTATATGTAATGATATTTATTATATGAATACACATGTTTGTATGAATATAATATTCACAGCAGAATGTCTCTGTCCTTTTTCTGAAATATATATCAATGATTTTTTCAACATTAGTTTCAGACAGTTCAGCGTTCATGCACAGGCTCAGTTTTCTTAGCCATTTTGAGTCGAATTGAGTTTTTTTTAATCGAATAAATGGCAAATTTGAGCATTTTTTATCAATAAAATGGACCAAATTGGAATGTTTTTATCAACAAATATTGACACAATATAGATACATTAGGCCTTTTCCTAGCCATTTTGGGAGAAAAATGCAATTCATGTGAAAAGTCCGCTGATTTAGAAAATACTTATCTAATTTAATATAACACTTTATAATAATTAAAAATCATATAAATTATAGTTATATACTTTGTAAGTTATTTATGAAATAAATTTGAGATATATTTGTCATGATTATGAAACAGTTCTTTCTAAAAAAATAAAATAAAATTGTTTCCTGTATTCTATAGCCACTATGTCATTTGTCTTCAATAAAAGATTAGCGGGTGTATTGTCTCCTGTATTCTATAGCCACTTTGTCATTTGTCTTCAATAAAAGACTAGCAGGTGTATCGTCTCCTGTATTCTATAGCCACTTTGTCATTTGTCTTCAATAAAAGACTAGCGGGTGTATCGTCTCCTGTATTCTATAGCCACTATGTCATTTGTCTTTAATAAAAGACTAGCGGGTGTATCGTCTCCTGTATTCTATAGCCACTGTGTCATTTGTCTTCAATAAAAGACTAGCGGGTGTATCGTCTCCTGTATTCTATAGCCACTGTGTCATTTGTCTTCAATAAAAGACTAGCCGGTGTATCGTCTCCTGTATTCTATAGCCACTATGTCATTTGTCTTCAATACAAGACTAGCGGGTGTATCGTCTCCTGTATTCTATAGCCACTATATCATTTGTCTTCAATACAAGACTAGCGGGTGTGTCGTCTCCTGTATTCTATAGCCACTGTGTCATTTGTCTTCAATACAAGACTAGCTGGTGTATCGTCTCCTGTATTCAATAGCCACTATGTCATTTGTGTTAAATAAAAGACTAGCAGGTGTATCGTCTCCTGTATTCTATAGCCACTTTGTCATTTGTCTTCAATACAAGACTAGCGGGTGTATCGTCTCCTGTATTCTATAGCCACTGTGTCATTTGTGTTAAATAAAAGACTAGCAGGTGTATCGTCTCTTGTATTCTATAGCCACTTTGTCATTTGTCTTCAATAAAAGACTAGCGGGTGTATCGTCTCCTGTATTCTATAGCCACTTTGTCATTTGTCTTCAATAAAAGACTAGCTGGTGTATCGTCTCCTGTATTCTATAGCCACTTTGTCATTTGTCTTCAATACAAGACTAGCGGGTGTATCGTCTCCTGTATTCTATAGCCACTATGTCATTTGTCTTCAATACAAGACTAGCGGGTGTATCGTCTCCTGTATTCTATAGCCACTGAGTCATTTGTCTTCAATACAAGACTAGCGGGTGTATCTTCTCCTGTATTCTATAGCCACTGTGTCATTTGTCTTCAATACAAGACTAGCGGGTGTGTCGTCTCCTGTATTCTATAGCCACTGTGTCATTTGTCTTCAATACAAGACTAGCTGGTGTATCGTCTCCTGTATTCAATAGCCACTATGTCATTTGTGTTAAATAAAAGACTAGCAGGTGTATCGTCTCCTGTATTCTATAGCCACTTTGTCATTTGTCTTCAATACAAGACTAGCGGGTGTATCGTCTCCTGTATTCTATAGCCACTGTGTCATTTGTGTTAAATAAAAGACTAGCAGGTGTATCGTCTCTTGTATTCTATAGCCACTTTGTCATTTGTCTTCAATAAAAGACTAGCGGGTGTATCGTCTCCTGTATTCTATAGCCACTTTGTCATTTGTCTTCAATAAAAGACTTGCTGGTGTATCGTCTCCTGTATTCTATAGCCACTTTGTCATTTGTCTTCAATACAAGACTAGCGGGTGTATCGTCTCCTGTATTCTATAGCCACTATGTCATTTGTCTTCAATACAAGACTAGCGGGTGTATGGTCTCCTGTATTCTATAGCTACTGAGTCATTTGTCTTCAATACAAGACTAGCGGGTGTATCTTCTCCTGTATTCTATAGCCACTATGTCATTTGTCTTCAATAAAAGACTAGCGGGTGTATTGTCTCCTGTATTTTATAGCCACTGTGTCATTTGTCTTCAATACAAGACTAGCGGGTGTATCGTCTCCTGTATTCTATAGCCACTATGTCATTTGTCTTCAATAAAAGACTAGCGGGTGTATCGTCTCCTGTATTCTATAGCCACTGTGTCATTTGTCTTCAATGCAAGACTAGCGGGTGTGTCGTCTCCTGTATTCTATAGCCACTGTGTCATTTGTCTTCAATAAAAGACTAGCCGGTGTATCGTCTCCTGTATTCTATAGCCACTGTGTCATTTGTGTTAAATAAAAGACTAGCCGGTGTATCGTCTCCTGTATTCTATAGCCACTGTGTCATTTGTCTTCAATAAAAGACTAGCCGGTGTATCGTCTCCTGTATTCTATAGCCACTATGTCATTTGTCTTCAATACAAGACTAGCGGGTGTATCGTCTCCTGTATTCTATAGCCACTATATCATTTGTCTTCAATACAAGACTAGCGGGTGTGTCGTCTCCTGTTTTCTATAGCCACTTTGTCATTTGTCTTCAATACAAGTCTAGCTGGTGTAAAAAGAGTTTCTCTCTGAATGTTTCAGGAGTTTTATTTTGCCTTTTATAATAAAACAAGATGTGTTTGTGAAACACAATGTGCCCCTATATGACATTTGACCTTGAAGGATGACCTTGACCCTTCACCACTCAAAATGTGCAGCTTCATGAGATACACATGCATTTCAAATATAAAATTGCTAGCTTCAATATTGCAGAAATGACATTACATGAGCAATTTTGACCCATATATTTGACCTTGATGGATGACCTTGACCTTTCACCACTCAAAATGTGCAGCTCCATGAGATACACATGCATGCCAAATATCAAGTTGCTATCTTTAATATTGCAAAAGTATTCATAAAATAAGCGATTTGGGCCACATATATTTGACCTCTGACCTTGAAGGATGACCTTGACCTTTCACCACTCAAAAAGTGCAGCTCCATGAGATACACATGCATGCCAAATATCAAGTTGCTATCTTCAATATTGCAAAAGTATTCATAAAATAAGCGATTTGGGCCACATATATTTGACCTCTGACCTTGAAGGATGACCTTGAGCTTGACCTTTCACCACTCAAAATGTGCAGCTCCATGAGATACACATGCATGCCAAATATCAAGTTGCTATCTTTAATATTGCAAAAGTATTTATAAAATGGGCGATTTTGGCCACATATATTTGACCTCTGACCTTGAACCTTTCACCACTCAAAATGTGCAGCATCATGAGATACACATGCATGCCAAATATGAAGTTGCTATCTTCAATATAGCAAAAGTTATTGCAAAATGTTAAAGTTGGCGCAAACCAACCAACAGACCAACCAACCAACAGACCAACCAACCGACAGGGCAAAAACAATATGTCTCCCACTACTATAGTGGGGGACATAAAAATGGTTTCATATTATTGTTTAAACACATTTATATTTATTATTTGTCCGCCATGTGAGCATGATAATTATTTCTGACGCCGAATATCTTCTTCAAAGATATGATTATTCCAAGGTTAAACCGGATGTTGTCTAAGTAAACGCTGAACAATCAGTTAACGAAGTGTCAAAATCATCCCATGTAAATAATTTAAATAAAATGAATTATATTCATTGTATCCTTCACGAATAGATATTTATGCCCGCCTTCGAAGAAGGGGGGGTATATTGTTTTGCACATGTCGGTCTGTCCGTCCGTCCACCAGATGGTTTCCGGATGATAACTCGAGATCGCTTAGGCCTAGGATCATGAAACTTCATAGGTACATTGATCATGTCTGGCAGATGACCCCTATTGATTTTCAGGTCACTAGGTCAAAAGTCAAGGTCACAGTGACTTGAAATAGTAAAATGGGTTTTTGGATGATAACTCAAGAATACTTAGGCCTAGGATCATGAAACTTCATAGGTACATTGATCATGACTGGCAGATGACCCCTATTGAGTTTCAGGTCACTAGGTCAAAGGTCAAGGTAACAATGACTCGAAATAGTAAAATGGTTTCCGGATGATAACTCAAGAATGCTTAGGCCTAGGATCATGAAACTTCATAGGTACATTGATCATGACTGGCAGATGACCCCTATTGATTTTCAGGTCACTAGGTCAAAGATCAAGGTCACAGTGACTCGAAATAGTAAAATGGTTTCCGGATGATAACTCAAGAATGCTTACGCCTAGGATCATGAAACTTCATAGGAACATTGATCATGAGTGGTAGATGACCCTTATTGATTTTCAGGTCACAAGGTCAAAGGTCAAGGTCACAGTGACTCGAAATAGTAAAATGGTTTCCTTATGATAACTCAAGAATGCTTACAACTAGGATCATGAAACTTCATAGGTACATTGATCATGACTGGCAGATGACCCCTATTATTTTCAGGTCACTAGGTCAAAGATCAAGGTCACAGTGACTCGAAATAGTAAAATGGTTTCCGGATGATAACTCAAGAATGCTTACGCCTAGGATCATGAAACTTCATAGGAACATTGATCATGAGTGGTAGATGACCCTTATTGATTTTCAGGTCACAAGGTCAAAGGTCAAGGTCACAGTGACTCGAAATAGTAAAATGGTTTCCTTATGATAACTCAAGAATGCTTACAACTAGGATCATGAAACTTCATAGGTACATTGATCATGACTGGCAGATGACCCCTATTATTTTCAGGTCACTAGGTCAAAGGTCAAGGTCACAGTGACTCGAAACAGTTAAATGGTTTCCTGATGATAACTCAAGAATAATTAGGCCTAGGATCATGAAACTATATTGGTACATTGATCATGACTGGCAGATGACCCCTATAGATTTTCAGGTCACTAGGTCAAAGGTCAAGGTCACAGTGACAAAAAAGGTATTCACACAATGGCTGCCACTACAACTGACAGCCCATATGGGGGGCATGCATGTTTTACAAACAGCCCTTGTTGATTTAGTTATCTGTTTATTGTAATAAGTAAAAATGTTGTATTGTGCACATTTTCTATTTTGCGCAGTTATGGTATACGTGTATTTCAATAATACGAAAACTTCCATTTATTCATTGGACAATTTCCTCAACATTAAATTGGAAAAAGACATCTACGCTGCAAAAAAAGATTAATTAAAGCCATTCAACTTATTTGGCAAAATAAATTTAAGTATAAATAAGAAATATATTTTATCTATGCCAATTAGAATATATATGGTGGTTACAAGGTAGAAATCCGTCTTTTTTTCGCTTTGACTTAAAAATAATCGGGTTTGTCGAAATGGACTTTTAGGTTTAGAAATCCTACTTTCGGTTTTAAAAGCGGTGCCGTTTGAAAAATAATAAATGACTTGCTAACTAGGCTATAGATTTAATGACAATTTTGCACACTTTCAAATTGCATCTTGATTAACATGTATTTCATTTGAAGGTCAGAGGCTTTAAAGTTGGTATGTTTTAACACTGACACCATTTAGTTTAGTTAAAACATATTTTATTTCCAAATTGACAATTACAAATGAATTACAATTCATACAATATATTATGGAAAAAAGGTTGGACCTTAAGTTCTACAACATTATCGGGGGTCTTAAATTCTCTACAGTATAAAGTTACATGTATGAAGGTGACTGTTTAAGATGTAAATATTAGTCGTCGTTTTGGAAATCTTATGAAAAACTACTTAAAAAAGATAGATGCAAATACTACTTTGACTATAATGATAGTAATAATAATAATAATAATAGTAATAATAATAATAATAATGATAGTAATGATAATAATAATTATAATTATAATAATAATAAATATAAGTTCCTGAAATCAGGGAAAAATCAGGGAATTTTGTTTGGTCAGACTTTCCTGACTTGTGTCGAAAAGTCCATACTATTAAAACAGCAAAAAAATTCCTCTGTTCAATAACAATATGTTCAAATTATTGTTGCAAAACAAACATTAAATGAAAATAAATGAAAAGGCAAGGAAAGGATGGCTGTGAGGGGAGATGGGAGGCCATTGCTATAAAATTACATAAATATAATATTGTCTGCAACTGCTATTTATTGAGGTAGTCTTTAACAAGAAATAGGTTAAAATTATGATCCTGAAATTTTTATTTTCCATCAGGGAAAACTCTGGGAAAAATCAGGGAAATTTTGTTCATACAAAAAGCTGGGAACCCTGGCAATGCATTAAATAGAAACAATCGCTGTCTGTGGTACTTTTGTGCATTTGAAGAAATAATGTGAGGCATTTTCCATCTAGCTGCCACAGTAGCAAACAGGCGAAGTAGTCAAATGGTTTTGGAACAAGTCAGAGTTAAGTTCATTGCAATTATTTCTTAATCTTGCATGTAATATGGAGGATTTCCTATTCCCAGTAAAAAATATTGGGGAGTCTTTTCGCTAGCGAAAAATAAGCGCTTCAAGTTGGATTTAACATGTGAAATAGTATTGCTGTTACGAATATTTATGTCTAAGGAATTCCATAGATCTATGGCAGAGGGTAAGAAGGAACGGGAATATAATTATGTCTGCCGTGATACAATGACGTAGTCTCCATTACGAAGAGAGCGTGATGATTGTTGTTGAACTGTGGGTGGGTGAAGATTTGCCAAATAAGAGGGACTATGACCGTTATGTATTTTGTACGTATTAATAAGTTTAATATACTGCCATCTGAGTGAAACAGATCTGGTTAGACCGGAGACAATGCCTCGTGTTGAATTTTATCTAATAATTCCTTTTCGTAAAAGAGCATCTGTCCCAGACAACACTTGCGTATTCAAGTATTGGGTACAAATGAGTGATGTATATAGTGTTTAAGCTTTTTCTGGAAACTTTAAATTAAAGAGAGACCTCATTATTCCCAGTGCTTTCGATGCCGATTTCAGAAGGTTATTAATGTGATCATGCCATTTGTCGTCATGTCCAGTTACACCAAGATGTTTATGACTTTCAACAAAATTAACCAGAATGTTATCAAAAGAAAGTTGAGATAATCGATCATTTTTTTGCGTTGTAAATAAAATTGCTTCCGTTTTCTGTGGATTAAAGTCAGCTAGCCATCTTTTGGCCCACAAGTTTATCTGATGTAGATCATGATTCACTATACCCTCAAGATCACTTAAATTGGATGTCGTACAAGATAAAGACGTATCATCTGTGAACAGACGGGTGATGCTAAGAAGATTATTGACAATGTCATTAACGTAAATTAGAAAAAATAATGGACCAAGGACTGAGCCTTTAGGAACGCCAGCTTTTACTTGCAACACATAGAACATAGAGGATCTGACAAATACTTTTTGAGTTCGGTTAGATAAATAACTATCCATTTTAACAAATTACCACTGATCCCATTTTCTTTAAGTTTGAATAAGAGGCCTTGATGCCATACATGGTCAAATGCCTTAGAAATATCACAAAAAAACATACAAGTTACTGTTTTATGGTCAAGAGAACGAGCTATTTGCACAAAAATATAAATAAGCTGGAAGACAGTAGAGTTACCTCTAAGAAATCCAGACTGCTTACAATATATTAGGTTATGCGAAACAAAGTGGTTATACAGATGCTTATTAACAACTCTTTCCATTTATTTACCAAGGCAGCTTAAAAGTGAGATGGGACGATAATTTGAAGAAGTATTTGCATCTTCTTTCTTAAATAAGGGCATGACCATTTCTTTCTTCCACAGTGCAGGAAATGTGCATTCTTGTTATGATTTGTTAAAGAGCAAGCAAAGTGATTTTGCTATTGAGGAACACGTACGCTGAAGAACTAAATGGCTGATTAAATCTTTACCAACCGCTTTATTAGTAAATAAAATCTTAATTATATATTTTATTTCAGATTCGTTAATTTAAACTTTGTCTAAGTAATTAAATGCAAAAGCACTAGAGTCAGGTAGAACTCCAGAAGACGTGTCTAGCGTTGATATTGAAATGAAATAATCATTTAGACAATTTGCCTTTTCTTCGTCAGACATATAAATATTTACATTTCCATCAGGATCAATGGTTTTTACACGGTATCATATCGGAATGAGAATGTGAGCGAATGAGTTGTTTTAAGAGCTTCCAGGGCCACGACTTTTTTTTTTATTGGTTTACAAAAATTATTTTGAAAATGGTCCATCGGGCGGTCGAAAAAAAAAAAAAAAAAAACATCATTGGAAAAAAAAAGTTAATGCTAATAACATCAGAACAAAGAAAACATATCTTTTATAACCTTAACACAGAGACAAAAAATCAAATTATGCAATGAAACACATCTATATCTTCAAATAAAATGAGTCCTAACAGCACCTTATGTAACATCAGGCAATTTTAAACACTCCATTACATGACATGCGTTCTTCTCCCATTAAAACGAAAAACTGCGCTTCATTTCCATAATTGGATGCGCACCATTACGCAATGCGATGCCCGTTGCATAAATCTTATATAAGATAAACTACTCATACACAAATTACCCGGTATGTGTTTGCTCTTACTCGACTTATGAGATCGTACATGAAAAAAAAATCGAGGTAGATCGATCCATGCGTCGTCGCGGTAATGTTTGTCAAAGTTGTTGTTGTCATGAAAACTCGTTGATTTACAACGCAAAACGTCTTATTTGAACTGACGCGAATTAATTTAATCATATTTGTCAACTTCGCTTTTGCTTTATTTTGATAATTTAATCCAAAGTTTAATGTTAGCAAGTGTTTTATTTACTGGAATTGTAAACAAGGAGTCAGTTAAAGTCTTCCGAAAATGTGCAGTCTGTGTGAATTGACAGTTTGACGTCATCAAAGGAAAGCCGCTTTCTGTTGGAAGCAATAAAGCGACAAATTTCGCGCCGAAAAAATTGGCTTCCTTTGTCTAGCAATCAACATGCCGAACCAATCGTGTGTTTGTTTCTCAATTGCAATCCTCCAATTTAATAAAAGCACGTGCATAGCTCCGCCTTCGAATCTTTTGCAGAGAACGGAGGCGGAGTTTAACGGTTAATTGAGCTAGTGTTTTACACAAGTTGAGTTCCGATTTGCCGAAATTACTCGGCCCTAAGCATTGAAACGACAAATACATTTATCAATGATTTTCCGAGATATACCGATTTGTTCCGATTTCCAAACTTTCTGTACAGTTCCTATAAACTATGGCGGACGTGTTTACAAAATTCCTAAACACATATATCGTAAATAATGGCAGTGTTTTATTGGATTATTTATACTTATTATCAAATACTATCGGGTTTGTTTAATATAATTAACATGTTAAACAATATAGTTGCGTCACAGACACGGAAATAAATTTTGATGGGGTCGACATTTGACTGACGCTGATTTTCTTATTGTCTGTAATTTTTACCCGAAATAAATTTTGAGAAGTGCCCATAAAAGGACTGGTACATAATGTGTCACATTGAAAAATATCCCGATCTCTGCAATATATGTGAACCAATCGTTGATTGTACTTGATTTTATTCGCAACCGTACTCAAACCGGATCGTTTTTTTTCTCATTTCGCTCATTTTGAAGTGCGGTCGGGAATAAAATATTTTTAAACAAGACGATTTTCCGATTTTATTTTTTTTTCCCATTTTCCAAAAATTAGGGTCGGCGGTTTTGTAAACCAAGAAATATAAAAGTCGTGGCCCAGTATTGTTTAGAGTAAGACGACTGTAAGTCGTTTAAAGTAGTTTCAATATTTGAGAAACATTGTTCTTTAGCATGTTTAATCATATTGTTGACTCTATTGCTAACATGCTTGAATTCAGCCCAATTGTTTACAGACGGGTGTTTTATCGCTTAGGATTTTAGGTGATCGCGTTTCCTCGTAAAAGAAAGTATCATGGAATCATACCAGGGTTTATCGTTAGGACGCACTGTGACATGTTTAAATGGGATACTCAATTTCATTAATTCAAGTAATTGTTTGTAAACAATAAATTTGCTTCGCCTATGCTCGTATGGTTATGGAAGTTCCAGTTTTTGCTATCAATTAAAGAATTTAAACGATTAAAGTCTGCACGTTTATATGGCCAAACATGTCTCTTAGTCGGTTTGCTGATAACTGATTCAACTTTAATATGTACGGCCATTGCATGGTGATTACTGATGGAAGAACAGACGGGAATAATCTTGCTATAAAGCACATTTAAATTATTGGATACAACTAAAGGATCAAGTAAGTGTTAGCCGTGACTGTGGTTGCATTTGTAATCTATTATGTAAATTAAATAGTGCCAGTGCTTGTTTTCAGCATGTGAAGTTTTTAAGTTGGTCCTCATTAATGTCTCAGACCATAATTAAGTTTAAATAGGCGTCTAAAGCTTTATCGATACTTACTTCAACATTATCCCAAAACGATACACTAGCACTTGGGGGACGATAGAAACAGCACAACAATGCAGTGAAATTGATGGCTTGAATTTCTATCCAGATCAAGTGCAAGGCGTGGAATTCTAACTCAACCATGCGGCGCAATAATATAGACTGAATCACGTATATAAGTAAACCGCTTGAATGCGCTGTATAGTCCTTCCGGTGGAATGCTATATTAAAGCCTTCGATTGTTAAGTCATAATGTCAGATACGATATCGGTAAGATGAGTTTCGGTAAATCATATAATGTCGAAATCACACAAGTTTTTAATAGTCAAGTTTGTTTGTAATTGAATGCACATTAAGATGCAGAACGCTGAGAGAGCAACTGCTATCTGGCCCCGGATTATGCTCAATATCGCTCGACAATAGGAGCAGAAACTGTAATATGTCAGAAAAAAAACATGTTTAATGCGTACATAGTCGTTCGGAGTATATATCTAAGAAATAATCATGCAAATATTGAAAGAGGAAAGAAATAAACAACAGCAAATCTGATTTTGCGTTCCACATGAAACAAAACCTTTTACGACAAAGGTATTTAGATGAATTGAATAATCCCACGGTCATTCTAAAACCAGTAATATCGTTAACTATTTGGTCTGAGGAAGACGCACAGACATAAGAAATAGAATGACCGTGTGATAAGAAAACCTAAAGTGGGCTTTGAGACAGCTGCTTGCTGCACACTGGAATGAACTATTATTTTACCCAAGCTAATAATAATATAAAGAATAAAATGATACATTCTTAAAGTATGAATAAGTTGATAGTAAATTAGGTTAAGCATTATTACACAGGATGATACCCAATGAGCAACTGAGTGTAAAGAAAAAAATATATATTTAAAAAACACGTCTAAAAAGACTTTTCATTAACCATTTTGAGTATTAGGGAAAATAGTAAAGAAATATATGGCAAGTAGTTAGTATTAGTATTGCATAAACAAAGATCAGAGCACAACACACATACATACATACATACATATAAAATTTAAAAAAAAAAAAAAAAATCAGGCATAGTGCCAAGATACATATTAACACATATACAACTACGAATATACATACGCTTAGGGAAAAAATAAAATAAAATCAACAATGTAAACAGATGAATGCGTGTATAGCGGGGACATAATCCTTGAAAAAAAAACAGACAAAAAAACAACTTATTATGGCTTTAAGTATTCACATACTAGTTTGCTGGCAAAGAATAGCGAAAACAGTAGCATTAGGATAGTGTAGTGAATATATGCAAATTTACATTCAACTGTACTACTGTTTATCTCAGTTACAGTATATTGTGAACATTAAAGGATGTGTTCATTTCATAGCAAAAAATAGTAAATCTTAATATATTATAAAGTGTGCTTCTCATATTGTTGGTGTTTAGCTCCCTTTTAAATTGTGACAACCTTATGGGAAACGAAATTATAGATTGTCAATAAGGCTTAGAATTGATTAATTAAGGTATGTAATCATTAACTACATACATAAATTTAAAGTGAACAAAAGGGATTACTGGGTAGCTTTACAAAAAAGTCATCCCCCCCCCCCCCCCATAAAAAAAATCCTCTCCTGTACGAAACGAAACAGTAGGTTGTCGGCAAGGCTTTTTAGATTAATGTACATGCATAACGAGTTTAGGTATTCGAACAAAAAAGGATCAATTTTAGAGAGACTACGTTTTAGAGTGCCGACCAGGTAGAATTTACTGTGTTACAAATGTTACGATAACAATTTAGAACTCTGAGATCGTGACGGCATGTACTTAAATACAGTTAACAAAAACATCATGTTTTACCCATAAATAGTTGTTCATGCAGAATACCACGGTGATATATGCTCAACAAAATAAAGATCAATACAAATATAACCACGTGTTAATAGTGGAAAACAAACTATTTAGTAGTTCAAGTGGAACGACTGTATGAATTTACAGTGATATCAACTCACCTATAGTATAGATTAAGCAATAGATGATCTTACACTGACTGTAAATTAAACGTTTATGTGGAGGCAACAACAACAACATGCTGAGCAAGTAGTAATGCTATAGTGAATAAAATCAAAACAAAAAAAACTATTGAGGGTTGGGGCGGGCGATGGGGGGGCAAAATAAATACAAAAAAAAAAAATAAGTACAAGGTTAAACACAGAGTTTTATCCATTGACTAATTCTATATTCAAAATAGATATATTACACCCTTAATATATTCAATTGAACAGGCTGTCAGCTGAGAAGAAAAAAAAAGAACAACAACTATCGAACTGAAATAGTACCAGTTTCTATGAAAAGATATTGTTAGATTGATTATCAATATATATAACGGAAATCTTGCACCAAAACACTGAGTTTGTTTAAGAGTATTTGTCTGAAGTTCACTGTAAATGAGATAAATGAGGAATTTGTTATATTATTTTTAATATACAAGAACAATTATGCCTAGTAAATGAAGCAGTGTACAATACAAACCAGTTTTAATGTGTGGTGTGTATACTTTTTAGAAAGTATCGTAATATAAATTGCGTGTAAGAATGTATATAATGATGTATGAAAGCTGAAAAAATAAAAAATAAATGACAAAAAGACACATGGCTAGCTACTGTTCTGTTCAGATCATTTAAAAAGATTATGATCGTAAATGGTCAGATTTGAAGGCAGCTAAGTCACTGGCAGTGTTGACTTTGAGGATTTTGGAGTTTCAGTCTTTTATAAGAATCTTCCCATCGGATGACCATGCCCCAAGAAGATATTCGGTTTTCGTCAGGGATCTGGCACTAAAGAGCAGGGCACTGCGTTTGGTTGTATGGTCCTCATTAATGAACGTGTTTTTAAACCCGTGATCTTTAAGCTTTGATCGACAGAGGTAAAGCTTTTGTGTAGCTCTGTATGTAGTGAATTTGACAATGATGTCACGTCGTTTATTCGGACTTGGTTTACATACTCTGTGGGTCCGATCTAATTCAGATAGAGTTAGATTAGATCCAATTTTTCTGGATAAGTCAAGAACAAGGTCATAAGTGTTTTCCTCTCTGTTTTCTTTAATCCCTGAAATTCGAACTTGATTCTGTCTGGAATATGTTCTTGATCATCTAGTTTTATTTCCAGGAGATTTAATTTGGCCTTCAACTCAGAATTTTCACTACAAAGTTTTGTGTTTTCATCTTCAAGCAGTTCCAATTTTGAGGTTATTTTAGAAATGATGCTTGTGACAACGTTCTCAACAATGGTTTCGATGTGGGCACGGAATGTTGTTGCTACTAACGTGTTTGGTATTTTCTGAATGGCTTCCTCTGAAAAAGAGATTGTTGGTTCGCACGACTGTGATGCTAAGGGGGACTCCATGATTGATTGGTATACATGTTTGTGCTCACTATTGAGTTCGTTATCGGGCCAACTTAACGCTGGTTTGCTATTTCTGGTACGGTCTGGTGTTTCTAAGGTTACAGACATTTGCCGGAGTTATACGCAATAACAATTTTGTGGACTTCGCAAACTTTTGGTGAAAACCATGTAGTCGTACCTGATGAACAGAGTCCAACACCTGAGCGTTATCCACAAGTGCTCCACTGCTTAGAACGAAAGGCAATGTGTAGACACAGCTCAATCACAGCTGCGAGCATAGTACAGACACAGCACAGACACGGTCACCTCGATGTCACAGCACAGTCACAGCAGAAACATAGCACAGTGACAGTCACACTATAGATATAGCACAAACACCAGACACGTACATGTAGCATGCCGAAAAGGTAGTTCCAATATTACAATAACTTAGTTGCATTGATGGAACTTTTTAAACGATAACGTTTAAACATTCAAATTTCACTTCCAGGTTTCAGCACTCAGCATTTTTGTATACGAAAGTGTTTTTATAACTTGTTTAGCTACCATTCTACCACTCCAGTGTAGTAGTTACATAAACCATAATAATCCATATACACGGTTTTGCTACATTTTCAATTAAGTCGCGTGAAGTCAATAATCGATAATCAAGACATGGAGCTCAGAAAATCACGTCTTGTCACATTGAAAGCTAATCTGTACCATTTCCGTACACATACGAAAATACAAATGGTAGTGGAACATCCAATAATTACATACATGGTTATTGAAATGTGCAATTTAGAAAGATCATTTGGTGCCCAACATAAGTCTTCATGAATATAAGTCACATGATCAGAATACGAT
Organism: Dreissena polymorpha; assembly: GCF_020536995.1. NCBI lineage: Eukaryota > Metazoa > Mollusca > Bivalvia > Myida > Dreissenidae > Dreissena > Dreissena polymorpha. Next base: position 75,435,745 of record NC_068361.1, on the reverse strand, counting down.
TTTCTGTATTCTTCCAGCTTATTTAGTTTTGCGCAAATGCTGCAATAAGGTGATGGAACGAATTCAGTCGATATATATTTTGACTTCTCATTTAAATAATGCATATATTTGTCCTCTGAATCTCCTACTTCTAAAAGAAACATTACTAACTCTTTCGCAGATCTAAAATGCGTGGTGTCAATGTATGTGTGTTGGGGTAGCAGACGACTATAGTTTGCACCGCCGCGCGTTACAAGAACTACTTCCCAAGAAAAGTAGAAGAAGAATTTTTCCGTAATATAGTCCGTGCAAAAGCTGTTTTCGAAGCTCAAATAGAATTTGTAGTTCAATTCGATTGTTCTTTTCATTTCCGAAATTTCGCTAAATTCACTTCCCGAGCAGCGTCCGAAAATATCCACCTTAAACGAAACCAAACAAGTTTATGTTTAGTATTTCAATGAATTGGAGAACGAAAGTGCAATAAAATGCGTCAAAATACGTCACAGACAGTGGAAAAAAATCAACAGTTGATATCATTATGGGACTTTTTATGCCCCCCGGATCGATAGATTGGGGGTATATTGTTTTTGGCCTGTCTTTCTGTCTGTCAATCTGTCCCAAAACTTTACTGTACAGTTAAGTTTTGCAATAACTTTTGAAGTATTGAACATAGCAACTTGATATATGGCATGCATGTGTATCTAATGGAGCTGCACATTTTGAGTGGTGAAAGGTCAAGGTCATCCTTCAAGGTCAAAGGTAAAAAAAAGAGAAAAAGTGGCGCATTAGGCCGCATTGTGTTTCTGACAAACACATCTCTTGTTAAATATTGAACATAGCAACTTCATATTTGGCATGCATGTGTATCATATGGAGCTGCACATTTTGAGTGGTGAAAGGTCAAGGTCATCCTTCAAGGTCAAAGGTAAAAAAAAAAAGTGGCGCATTAGGGGGCATTGTGTTTCTGACAAACAAATCTCTTGTTTACCTTGTTATATTTCGTCATTAGAAATAAGATCATGTAATCTGATGAGATACGTAAGCCTGATTGGTTGTTGTCGGTTCAGGCACAACTTAAACATATCTGGGTCCTCTTAAGTATCATAAAAAGTACCCAGAGTATGAAAAATATGCTAAAATGGCAAAGGCACCTGGCCATACTCCGAGGTACATTTAAGAATATGTTCCGTACGCTGGGTACTTTGTAGTATACTTAAGAGTACCTGGGGTACTTTTCAGTACTACCTGAGCAGACAATTACCAATCGAGCGATACTTAATGTCAATTTATCTAATGCTCTCAGTTCATGTACATGTGAGTGATAAATACCATGATAGATATATTTAATCATGTGGCACTGAAAGCTATATTCTCATTCAAATGCTGTACCTTTAAGCCGAAATCGATCATTTCCTGTACGTATTCGTCCCTCATACTATCCGCCTTACAGTGGCTTACAATCCATGCGGCATGCTGGGTTTTCCTGCTAAAAACGCTTGGTTGAACCGGTTTCCCACCTGATTGTAATGTGCGCAGCATACCATAGGGGAAGAAGATATCTGAATCAGTGCGATAGGACATTGACCAATTCATTGTGTTTAACCAGCTTTTATGTCTATGCCCAAGAAATTGGTGATTTATTGGCGATTCTAAACCGAAAAATAGCCATACTTGATCAGGTCGTGTGTCGATTCTTCGGATTGGAGGAGAAAAGTCATTTTGCTCAGTCATGGTAAACACAATGGCAGAATGGTTGTGGATGCTGATAGTGTCATCGTCTGTCATGAAGCAGTTTTGATAATAACATACTCTAGATATTGCATTGTTGGCGCGATTTAGATTAATCCATCCTGGTTTCTTGTACCATAATATTGAATGTTTGATGGAGTTTTGGTTCTGTCTTTGTCCATGGCTTGAATATACGCCCTCCTCGACGTCAACCAGTGTTCTATGGTGTTGATATGTAGCCATTTTGTTATTTTCTTGAGAACGCCATGCTCCAACGGCGAATTTCGGCCAATATCGGTGGCCTGTCATATTAAACATCTTCTCAATTGTCACGTACATACCAAGAGTTGCCAAAAGCAGCAAAAACAACAGTGCCTTCAGTACTCGCGCCTTGAACACTGGTATTGGTCGCATTCTTGCCTGGATAGGAACTGGACGAAAAGAATTCAGGAACAGAATTCTGTTTCAGTTTTCCTTTCGGTGATCACCTGCAAAGATAGATTTGGGTTGATGGAACACTGTACACACAATTATTAAACTAGCCAATAATGGCAAGAGTGAAAATCGCGTCTGCGTATCGCTGATTAATGCATGTAACATGAATAAAGCGTCATGAATTACGTAATAATGGAGCATAATAGCGAGATGTTGAAGCTCCATCACATAGTGTGGTACACTTCATCAATAAGCGACTTAATTGTCATGAACAATGTAATATTGGAGCAATCTTGAGATGTTGAAGCTCCGTCACAGAGTGTGGTACCTTCCATCAATTAACGATTAAGCCTCAACATGTAATTGTACAAAAAACACTTCTTATGCTTAACCTGACAATATTTGTTGTTCTTGAGTGCGCGGTGTTATACATGCTGTCAGCTTGAGTGAGTTAAGGAAGCACTTAGTTCTCCCCACTATATTAACTAAACTACTAAAAGATCTAGTTCATCACAAATCACGTAACACAACTGTAAGATTAACATATAACTAATGGGCAGTAGACACACATTGGCTTGCAGTGTTTGATTAAGTTATCTGTCGCATTATAAAAGTCATGAAGATGCACTCACTCGTTTCTAATTATCATCGTTTTGACAAACAAATTTAAATGTGTATCTATATGACATTCTAAAAATATCACATTTGGACGAACGCAAGATAAGATACATGTAAACAGAGGCCACTACATTTTAGTAGAGGTGTAACTTATCTCACGTTCCACTGTGTCAGTCTTATAATTTACTGCTGGTCCCAAACCACGTTGCGAGCGGGTATAGTCGCACCGGTCATTAAAGGTTTTCTCCAAGCCTACCGCCCCAACCCCAAAAGCCCAAGAACACAAAAATACACTTGGAGACTTTTCCAACGCAACACTTTTCAAACATGAATATCTCAGTTATTTGTAAAGATTTAAATTTTAAAATTGTACGTGCGATTATTTGACTACATTCTGAGCAAGCTTACGATAAAATCATTCATCCGTGATGATTGTACGCTTTAGCACGTGGGGTATGTATGGTTTTATCTGTTTGCACGTGGAAGTGATGGCACTCGATATAATTCTAAATGTATTTCAATTTTATCATGTTAGGTGGTTACCTCAGGATAACATATAACTGGTTTTTAAAATTGCATTGCTCATATGAATATTTAAGCGCGCAACCACGCATTTTGGCAAATTGTAGGTAACCTGCAAGTGTATTGGAGACTTTTCTAACGCAACACTTATCAAATTTTAATATCTCTTTTAATTATGTAAAGATTTTCATAGAAAATTGTAGATGGGATCATTTGACTTAATTTGGTGCAAGCTTACGATAAAACCATTCATCCCCATGACAATTGGAAGCTTTATCACTTGCATGCAGTTTGCCGAAATGTGCCGCTAGGCTTCTGAATATTCATATGAGCCTTACATTTTTTAGTTCGTATTTTTTATAAAAATGTATGAGCTATTGTCATCACCTGAGTGTCGCGTCCGGTTAAGTTTTGTGTTTTCCGGTTAAGTTTTGTGTTTAGGTCCATTTTTCTCATAAAGTATCAAAGCTATTGCATTCAAACAAAGCACACTTACTTACTATCATGAGGGGACTGGGCAGGCAAAATAAGATAACTCTGGCTGGCAATTTGACAGAATTATGTACCCTTTTTATACAAAGAATTTTGAAAATTTGGTAAAGTTTTGTGTTTAAGTCCACTTTATTCCTTAAAGGGGCCTTTTCACAGATTTTGGCATTTTTTTAACTTATTCATTAAATGCTTTATATTGATAAATGTAAACATTGGATCGTAAAAGCTTCAGTAAAAAATCAAGAATAAAATTAAAAAAAGGAAAAGAACATCGCCCGGAGCAGGTTTCGAACCAATGACCCCTGGAGTCCTGCCAGAGTCCTGAAGTAAAAACGCTTTAGCCTACTGAGCTATTCCGCCGAGTACACATAATTGACGTATTTTATACATTATATAAGCAATCTTCGTAGTTTCACAAAATTTAACGACAAAAACAGAACTCTCCAAATTATTCAATCGTTTCGCGTTGCAACGCTTTATAATTTTTAGGTTTTAAAATCGTCAAAAGATGCATATAATGGCTATATTAGACCATGGTAAATGTTCAGTATTACTGTTTCCTCACAAATATCATAACTAAAACGAAAATTTGCGAATCTGAAACAACTTTTTTCAATTTTGTCAATTTACCAAAGCGTGAAAAGATCCCTTTAAGTATCAAAGCTTTTGCATGCTTTCATACTTGCAACACTTACTAACTATCATAAGGGGACTGTTCAGGCAAAGTGATGTAACTCTGACTGGCATTTTGACAGAATTATCAGCGTTCTAGATAAGCTGCGTATCAGCGTAATATACGCATTAGAAATATCAAGATACGCTCAATTTATCATTTCCATGCGTACATTTAAACAAGCCAATCAGGGTTTACGCAAATGATGTACATTCTCTGTGTATAGTGTAAACAAAAAATATAAACAGCTGATTGTCTTTCGCCAAAATATGAGACTGGTTATCGTAATAATTAGAGCTAATTTGTGCACTGGATTGAAGAAAGAGTTAGCCAGTCGGTATTTATACTCTAGACGCAAGGTTAATTTAGTTTTGGTGTTTTTAACAGACAGTCAAGCGCTGATGTGTTTACTAAATTATATGAAGAGGTCGGCATGGCTTCTTTGAAGCCAAAACAAATTTCTTCTCAAAGTAAAATTGATTTTTTTATACGGCAAACGCTGTAAAATTATTGTACTGCCAATACTGAATGATTTAATTTCCTCTGTTTTCAAATCAAAAAGGACACATTTAAACTAATAAAACAACTGTTGAAAGTTGGCAAAAAAGTTTTCCGTGGATCACGGTGGTGGAAGCCTATAAACCAAGGCAGTTAAAAAACAAAAAACACTTTAAGAAACCTACTACTTCGAAGGAATGCACATAGTTAATGGTTTATTCTGTTTAACATGATTAAAGTAGTGTGTCTGTACCGCGGCTATATTCTTGTTTTACTTTTAGCAAATTACCCTTCAAGCAAGGCAAAATTTGACCATTTACCCCCGTGCTTCGAAAAGTGGGGGTATTTACCCCCATGGGTCAAAAATTATCTATAACGCTGAATTATGTCCCCATTTATACTTAGAAAATTGAAAATTTGGTTAAGTTTTGTGTTTAGGTCCACTTTATTCCTAAAGTATCAAAGCTATTGCTTTCATACTTGCCCACTTACTAACTAGCATAAGGGGACTGTGCAGGCAAAGTAATGTAACTCGGAAAGGCATTTTGAAAGAATTATGGCCCCTTTTATAATTAGAAAATTGAAAATTTAGTTGTGTTTTGGTCCACTTTACTCCTAAAGTATCATAGCCATTGCTTTCAGACTTGCAACACTTGCTAACTTTAATAAGGGGACTGTGCAGGCAAAGTTAGGTAACTCTGACTGGCATTTTGACAAAATTATGGCCCCTTTTATACTTAGAAAATTAAAAATTTGATAAAGTTTTGTGTTTTGGTCCACTTTACTCCTAAAGTATCATAGCTATTGCTTTCACACTTGGAACACTCGCTTAATATGATAAGGGGACTGTACAGGACAAATTGCATAAGTCTGGTTTGCATTTTGATGGAATTATGGCCTTTTTATGTCCCCCACCATTTTTGCCCTGTCTGTTGGTTGGTTTGTTTATTGGTTGGTTGGTTGGTTTGCCCAAACTTTAACATTTTGCAATAACTTGCTATATTGAAGATAGCAACGTCATATTTGGCATGCATGTGTATCTCATGGAGCTGCACATTTTGAGTGGTGAAAGGTCAAGGTCATCCTTCAAGGTCAAAGGTCAAAAAAATAAATTCAAGGGAAGTAAAAAGCTTTAAAGGGAATTATATACAAAAAACATAAATCAAAGGGGCGCAGAAGGGGACATAGTGTTTCTGACAAACATATTTCTTGTTTGACCTAGTAACTTTGAATATTTTGTTAAATTGTGTGTTTGGATCCACTTTACTTGTAAAGTATCAAGGCTATTGCTTTCAAACTTTAAATACTTACTATCATGAGGGTACTGTACCTGGCAAGTTGAATTTGACCTTGAACTTTGAATGACCTTGACTTTCAAGAGCAAATGATTAAATTTGCTGAATTTGCCATAACTTCTTTATTAATGATCAGACTTTATTACCGGTAATACTTTGATAAAACAACACTTACCTGACATACCACAATGGACACCTGACCCAAACCATCCCCCACGCCCCACCTCAGAATCCCCCCCCCCAAAAAAAAAATTTCCCCAATTTTTTCGTATTTTTGAAAGATCATCTAATAAATGACCACACCCCCACACTATACCTCCCTCTCAAGGCCCCCCCTCCCCCCCCCCCCCCCCAAAAAATATATTTTTTCTTTAAATGGTTATAAAAAAAGACAAATTTATTTTTATTATCTTATTTTTGAAAGACTGTCCACGCAAGAATCCCCCCCCCCCGCCCCCGAATTTTTTTTTTTTTTTTTTTTCATTTTTGAAAGATAATGTAATAAATGACCACACCTCCACACTATACACCCCTCTCCACCCCACCCCCTTTTTAGATGCACCTTGATGAGTTATACATGCCACACCCATTTTGGGTCGCTAGGTCAAAGGACAAGGTCACTCTGACCTCTAAAAAAACAAGAGATGTGTTTGTCAGAAACACAATGCCCCCTAATGCACCGCTTTGATTTTTGTTTTACATTTGACCTTGAAGGATGACCTTGACCTTTCACCACTCAAAATGTGCAGCTCCATGAGATACACATGCATGCCAAATATCAAGTTGCTATGTTTAATATTTCAAAAGTTATTGCAAAACTTTATTGTTATGTTAAAGTTTTGGTACAGAATGACAGACAGACAGACAGGCCAAAAACAATATACCCCTGATCATTCGATCCGGGGGCATACAAAAAATTCTGACAAGCTTTCGCAGCTGTGCTGGGCAACCGTTATGCGGTGCTCTTGTTAAATTTATTTCTGTACTAATAAATTTTGCAAATAACTGTTTCTGCCCCGAGAAAGATTCAATGACTGTTCATGAACTAATTAATTAACATCATAGTCAGTTCATGAACAATTCATGACCTAAACCTTTGAATGTCATGATCAAGATTCAACAAATTCATAAACATTAAGTTAATGACCTGTAAAGAACTTAAAAAATGAAAATTCACATTCATAAGAGTTAAATAAATATGTTGACTTAAGCCCTTAAACTGAGAGGATAATGCATTCAATATGACTCTAAATTACAAGATTCTTTTTATCACCATAGTTAAGCTGTTTTGATATTTAATAACAATTGAAAATATTGCGAAAAGAGATTAGTTATTGTTTATTATGAGTCAATTTTAAGCTCCACTGGCCAAAGGCCAGCGGGGCTTATGTCATGGTCCTGTGTCCGTCGTGTGTGCGTGCGTGTGTGCGTGCGTGTGTGCGTCCGTGCGTGCGTGCGTTAACTTTTTCTTTAAACATCTTCTCCTAAACTACTGGTCCAAATCTGATGAAATTTCTCAGGAATGTTCCTGTGGTGAACCTCTTTCAAATTTGTTCAAATTATGCCCCTGGGGTCAAATTTGACCCAGCCCTGGGGGGTCAAAAAATTGAAAATTTGCTTATATAAGGCCTATTTTGTGCAAACTTTATAAATCTTCTTGTCCATAACCATTAGGCCTAGGGCTACCAAATTTGGTATGTATTGACATCTTATAGTCCTCTACCAAGTTTGTTCAAATTATGCCCCTGGGGTCAAATTTGACCCTGCCCCGGGGGGGTCAAAAAATTGAAAATTTGCTTATGTAAGGCCTATTTTGTGCAAACTTTAAAAATCTTCTTGTCCGTAACCATTGGGCCTAGGGCTACTAAATTTGCTATGTAGTGACATCTTATAGTCCTCTACCAAGTTTGTTCAAATTATGCCCCTGGGGTTAAATTTTACCCTGGCCCGGGGGGGTCAAAACATTGAAAATTTGCTTATATAAGGCCTATTTGTGCAAACTTTAAAAATCTTCTTGTCCATAACCGTATGGCATAGGGCTACCAAATTTGGTATGTAGTGACATCTTAATGTCCTCTACCAAGTTTGTTCAAATTATGCCCCTGGGGTCAAATTTGACCATGCCCCGGGAGGTTAAAAAATTGAAAATTTGCTTATATAAGGCCTATTTTGTGCAAACTTTAAAAATCTTCTTGTCCATAACCATTGGGCCTAGGGCTACCAAATTTGCTATGTAGTGACATCTTATAGTCCTCTACCAAGTTTGTTCAAATTATGCCCCTGGGGTCAACTTTGACCCTGCCCCGGGGGTTAAAAAAATTGAAAATTTGCTTATATAAGGCCTATTTTGTGCAAACTTTAAAAATCTTCTTGTCCATAACCATTGGGCCTAGGGCTACCAAACTTTGTATGTAGTGACATCTTATAGTCCTCTATTAAGTTTGTTCAAATGAAGCCCCTGGGGTCAAATTTGACCCTGCCCCGGGGGTCAAAAAATTGAACATTTGCTTATATAAGGCCTATTTTGTGAAAACTTTACAAATCTTCTTGTCCATAACCATTGAGCCAAGGGCTACCAAATTTGGTATGTAGTGACATCTTATTGTCCTCTACCAAGTTTGTTCAAATTATGCCCCTGGGGTCAAATTTGACCCTGCTCCGGGGGGTCAAAAAATTGAAAATTTGCTAATATAAGGCCTATTTTGTGAAAACTTAACAAATCTTCTCGTCCATAACCATTGGGCCTAGAGCTACCAAATTTGCTATGTAGTGACATCTTATAGTCCTCTACCAAGTTTGTTCAAATTATGCCCCTGGGGTCAAATTTGACCCTGCCCTGGGGGGTCAAAAAATCAAAAATTTGCTTATATAAGTTCTATTTTGTGCAAACTTTAAAAATCTTCTTGTCCATAACCGTATGGCATAGGGCTACCAAATTTGGTATGTAATGACATCTTATAGTCCTGTACCAAGTTTGTTCAAATTAAGCCCCTGGGATCAAATTTGACCGTTCCCCAGGGGTCACAAAATTGAACATATGCTTATATTGGGCCCATATTGTGCAAACTATAAAAATCTTCTTGTCTATAACCATTGGGCCTATTTCTACCAAATTCGGTAGGTAGTGACATCTAATAGTTCTCTACTTAGTTTGTTCAAATTATGCCCCTAGGAACAAATTTGACCTTGTCCCAGGGGTCACAAAAATGAACATATGCTTAAATAAGGCCTATTTTGTGCAAACTTTAAAAATCTTCTTGTCCTTAATTATAGAGCCTAGGGCTACTAAATTTGGTATGTAGTGATATCTAATAGTCCTCTACCAAATTTGTTCAAATTATTCCCCTGGGCTCAAATTTGACCCGGCCCCGGGGGTCACAAAACTGAACATATGATGTTTACCAGTGGAGATTACTGCGGCCGTTTGGCTGTGACCAACAACAACATCAACATCTTGTAAACATGAGATAAAACCCTGTCATTTAGTGCCATTTTAGGTCAGATGGTGACTGCTTACAAAGGCATTGAAGTAAGAACATGTGTTATGAATGTTTTTCTTATAAACTGAAAAAAGTCGGGTTTTATTTAAATATGTCGAAAGTGACCATATATCCGGATGAAAATCTTTTGGATGACATGTTAATTTCATGAACATGATATAATTATTTCAAGGAAAGTCAATATATGATACTGCACGGTAAACTCAAACTTTGTATCCAAGAGAAGGTGTTGAAATTAATGAAGTGCAATGTTCTTAACTATCGTATATGCTGCTTTTTAATAACTAATGATTCATTGTTCCATTTGTGAATCGTGACTGATCATGAATTGTTGAAATGACTGTCAATTGCTCAACAATCCATATATATTTCTGACCATTTGATAATTTTCTTAAAATAAGTTATGAATTGATCTTAGAAGTCAAATGTATTACTTAATTAAATACATTTATAAATATAAAGAAATAATCTTTAGATTATCATAATATTCTCAGGTCTGTTGGTCTTAGGGATGTGTGGGTTGATGAGCAATTTCTCCTTTTATCACAATTATTTCTACCCAACCTGATCATTTCCTTCATATTCCATTTTAATTCAATTGACGTCTGCAACCTCTTTCAAATTGGGAAAGTCCAAAATGTGTTGTTTGGTAAAGGGTTAAGGCATTTTGATTCCTATGGGTCTTGTGAATCTGTTTCAAATCAAATGCATAGATTTGATCTTCAGCATCTAAAAATATGTGAAATAGAAACAACGACAATATCTTTTGGAGAGATAAATGTACCTACGTTATAAGCAAAGGACCTGTGCAACAATTCCGAGGCTTTTTTGTCTGTTTAGTTAACACGGTAGTAACTTTTTCCATATATAAAAATGCTCACCCTTCCAACTTTAAGCGCCCATTGGGACGAGGGATAGAAAGAGAAAGTCAACTGCTTGAGTACATTTCAACCCATGCGCATTACACGTTTTTTTCGCAAAGAAAAAACAGTGGAGCGATACAGGGCCATCATGGCCCTCTTGTTTTCTTTGGTTACAATGTTTAAAAAGGCAACACAAAAATTGGACCCTACATGGTACACTGTAACAAGTTTGTTTTATTGAAATAATTTAATGCCAAGTATTTGGCAAGATTTACAGAAAATTTCTAAAAATACCCTGAACTGTACTTAATTAACTACAAAGTTCATTTACTGTGTATTTTTTTACCAGTATCATTCATGAAATTAACCAAATGTTAATGAACATTTGGTTCATGAACTTTAAGTTTGTAATATTGTTTTGACTTAATGAATAGCCATTTGTCAATTATATTCGTTTTTGAACAAATTTATTGAACTTGTTCCTTAATCTTTCTTGAACGTGTTTATGCACAGTTCTTGAATGCGATTATAAGCAGTTTTTAGCTCCACTGGCCAGCGGGGCTTATGTCATGGTCCTGTGTCCGTTGTGCGTGCGTGCGTTAACTTTTCCTTAAAACATCTTCTTCACCTAAACTACTGGTTCAATTCTGTTGAAATTTCACAGGAATGTTCCTGGGTTGAACCTCTTTCAAATTTGTTCAAATTATGCCCCTGGGGTCAAATTTGACCATGCCCCAAAAGCCACAAAATTGAACATGTAGTGACATCTTATAGTCCTCTACCAAGTTTGTTGAAATTATGCCCCTGGAGTCAAGTTTGACCCTGCCCTGAGGGTCACAAAATTGAACATATGCTTATATAAGGACTATTGTGGGAAAACTTTCAAAAATCTTATTGTCCATAACCGTATGGCATAGGGCTACCAAATTTGGTATGTAGTGACATGTAATAGTTCTCTTCTTAGTTTGTTCAAATTATGCCCCTGGGGTCAAATTTGACCCTGCCCCGGGAGTCACAAAATTGAATATTTGCTTGTTAAGGTCTTATTTTGTGAAAACTTTAAAAACTTCTTGCCCATAACCATTGGGTCTAGGGCTACCAAATTTGGTATGTAGTGACATCTTATAGTTCTCTACCAAGTTCGTTCAAATTATGCCCCTGGGGTCAAATTTAACCCTGCCCCGAGGGTCACAAAATTGAACATACGCTTATATAAGGCCTATTTTGTGAAAAACTTCAAAAATCTTTCTGTCCATATTCATCCAGCCTAGTGCTCTCAAATTTGGTATGTAGTGACATCTAATAGTCCTCTACCAAATTTGTTCAAATTTTATCCCTGTGGTCAAATTTGAACCTGCCCCGGGGGTCACACAATTGAACATATGCTTATATAGTGCCTATTTTGTGAAAACTTAAAAAATTCTCTTGTCCTTAACCATAAGGCATAGGGCTACCAAATTTGGTATGTAGTGACATCTAATAGTTCTCTACCAAGTTTGTTCAAAATATGCCCCTGGGATTAAATTTGACCCTGCCCCGGTGGTCACAAAACTGAACATACGCTTATATGGGGCCTATTTTGTGAAAACTTAAAAAAAAATTCTCTTGTCCATAACCATTGGGCCTAGGGCTACCAAATTTGGTATGTAGTGACATCTAATAAATCTCTACCAAATTTGTTCAAATAATGCCTCTGGGGTCAACTTTGACCCTGCCCTGGGGGGGTCACAAAATTGAATAAACGCTTATGAAGCGCCTATTTTGTGAAATCTTTAAAATCTTCTTGTTGAAAACCAGACTATCAGACTATGGCTACCAAATTTGGTATGCAGTAACATCTTATAGTTCTCTACCAAGTTTGTTCAAATTATGCCCTTTGGGTCAAATTTTTACCCTGACCCGCGGGTCACAAAATTGAACATTATATATGCTTATATCTTGCTTATTTTGTGAAAACTTTTAAAATATTATTGTCCTTAACTCTAGGACCTCGGGCTACCATATTTTGTATTTACATTTAGTGAGATAAAGTAGTCCTCTACAAAGTTTGCTCAAACTATGCCCCTGAGGTTAAATTTGACCAAGCACAGGGGGTCACAAAAGTGTACATGTGCTTAAATAGGGCCTATATTTAAGTATTTGCACATGCAGAGAATATTTGTTTCAGCCTTTTTTCAGCAGTGGAGCGATACAGGGCCATCATGGCCCTCTTGTTTAACATATTTATGAATCTTTATTTAACACGTTGTTCATGAACAGTTTTGCATTTTTTGAATGGGTTTGCATTTGAGAAATTAAAGAGCTAAATAGTTTATGTGAAATATGCCTTCAAAAAAGGCAGTTCAGTGTAATACATTTTCAGATGTCCTAACATTGCAAGTGTGCCAAGATGATCAGCTAAGTGACTCCTCAGACTCCATACAATTTATTTAGTCCATACAATTTATATATTATTTGTGTGTGTGTCATAAGTAGTATTTGTGGTATATTATTGATCGTGAATATGATTAACATAGGGTCCCGTGTGTGTCACACAAACAATGGATGCATTTAGAGCTGGTGTCAAGATAAGGGTGGTCTTCTGAATATACCTGGTCTTCTACCACCTTGGGTTTGTTCAAATCATTCACCAGGGGTCACATGATTTATAAAGACTATAGTAAATAACATTTAAAACTCTTCTTTGAAACCGCTGGTGTCAGTTGTTCAACATTTAGTTTGTAATCTCAATTATAACACTAAAGATTAAATGAAACATGTACTGATTGTCAGAAAATCTAGGGAAAGTGAAAATTACAATTCAGCTTCATATTTATTTATCTATATCATCTGATGTCTTAGATAATTTATCTTTGCCTGTTTCATTTTCAGTTTTTCGCTGGTAACGGTAGTTTAAACGGGGTCGTTTTGGTGTGTTTGCACTTTGTAATTGACAGCTTTCATTTAAATAAATATAACCTTATTATACCCTTACAAAATTTATGTATTGCAAAATTCTGACACAAAAGATGACATGAAATGTTTTGCAACTTAATGTATTAATTTTAGAAGCCTGATTCAGATATTTATATTTGTATCAAATGCTAGTGACATGCATTAATTATGATTTATCCTTGTTAAGTTTATTTAACTTATATATTGTACAATGTAAAATGGATATATTGTGGCCGCTTAAAAATAGACACCATTCAAGCACATAAATAATGATTCAGTAAATACTGGAAAGTAGCTGAATTGTGTTTCAGTACAGATTCATACATCTCTTTAGGTTGTTAAAAAGTGCACAGGTCTACTTAAAATGAGCATATAAAATCCAAGTTTGAAGTACAGCAGCTGAAGCGCAGTATCGTCCTGTGAAAATCAGAATGTAAACACAAAAAAAATAGAAAAACATTTCTCAAAAGTACCAGCTGAACAAACTAAACAGAATAGTCATTTACCGTAAAATAACGGGACAGTTAGTTTTGATGCATAATATAACGGCAAGAATGGTAAGAATGTTCTTTCATATGTTTTATTGAATTATGGTACCTAGGTCTATGAACTTTGCAGGGAATATGCCCTTTACTCCGTGAAGATTTCAGTCTTCTATCAGGTCTGATCGATGACTAGTAGGTCACGCGAGTTGTGTAACGTGTTATTTCTTAAAATTTGACACAGTATTTGTTAACATATTGCAAGATATGTACATTGCCAGAAAGGCAGAAATTCATTTGTGTATTGAATAAGACCATGTGCATGGAAATAGCTGCACAATTGATGAAGTTATTGCTGTTCACAGCGAATGTTACACCTTACGTACCAGTCCGTTTACTGTAAAACCATTAAATTTCGTGTGGTACGAATTTTCGTGGATTTCGTTGGTCCGCTGAACCACGAATTCAAGTACCAACGATTATACATTTTTAATCCGAAAACATTTTGAAAGAGACATTATTGATTGAGATTTGCTAGTTAATGCAATATGTTGTTTTCTTGATAATTTTTCTTGATAATTTTTAAATAAAATTTCAATTATCTCTTCCACTTTATTCTATCCTGGTATTAAACAACATAGTTGACAAATTCTCAGAAAAGCATGTCCGGTATCGTGGGTGGGGTACTTCCATATCAAATAACAGGAGTTTCCTTTTAATCTTGGAGCTTTTCTAGTTGTATTCAAATTGTATTGAAATTGAAATACTTAAAAAATAATAGTTTTTATTGTTTCTGCTGCTTCAAAGTACCGAAGGAGTGTTTTTTTTGTTATCAAAGACGTAACAAACAATTCCCGCTTACCCCACTCCTGTCTGGGCGTCCGCCATCTTGAAACAAAAGGCCGTTCATATCATCCAAAAGTAATTTTCAACTGCTTACATCATTTTCCAAATGTATTTGATAATATTGTTGACTCTTACGGTAAGACAACTTCCTAAATCAGCAATTAAGGTAACTTTAATGACGTAACAGATTGGACACCACTCAGCAAACGTGATCTGTATACGCAATTTTAAAATATTCTCGTTGAAATAAACGGCATTGATTCGTCATCATTGTGTTTCGACCTCGTCGTTGTTCGTAGCAAAACCTTTGTAGACGCTACACAAGTCATGTATAAACAGTTTGAGATCTGAATTCAAGACGTAACATATTGGACACGAACTGTTACGTCACCATTCATAAAAAATAATGATTGTCTGACTGGAATTGTATAGGTTTGTGCCTTTTTTAAGTTTTAAATCCAAAAAATAACCTTTATTGATAATATTGAAATAAAGATAAGTAGCCCAAGTTGTTTAAGTTATAGAGTGATAGAAACAGGAACTCATGGGCACTATAAAAGGTATACCTTTTTTGTCCAGAATCTGCATGTATTTGTCACCAATTTTTGTACTAGCAGGGTAGAACTTGGTAGTTTTATGATATTTATCAACAAGTTTTATGTCAATCTTATCAAATATGGCCACAGCATTTGTCAAATACTTTAATGAAAAAGATATTTCACAGGTTTTGTGGGATGTAACCAAAAAGTGCTGAACGGAAAAACCGGGCTCATATTATAAAATAATTTTTTTATCTTAACAATAAATAAAACTAATTAAGTCCTTTAATACAGACATATCCATGTATCACAATCAAATGAATTTAGAACTGTTGATCACCAGACAATGTCATTTTAGTTACGGTAACCATTGCATAATTAGGTTCATTTTTAGTTGTTCGCGATAGCAAACAGCTAATGTTGTTACTGGAGATTTCAAGTCAGTTTGCTGCTAGTACGGAAAGCCTACTACCCGCCACACATGCAGTACCCGCGCAAGAAAGAGTTGTATAATTTATGCAAGAGGTTTGAGTTCTTCAAGTATATTCAATCACAAATGGAAACATGTGAATATTGTGTTGAATGGAATATTTTTGAATGGAACTTAAAAGAATCAATAAACAATGTTTTTATTATACGTGTCGCGGAAGAGATTGTTTATGAATGATTAAAATAGTCCACTATTTGCTGCCTCTTAATGACTTAGTATAGGTCATTCATAATCTGAGGCCATTAATAGATTTGGGAAAACAACCAACAGTAAAAGGTTACGCTTGTATATATTCACAGTTCTCAATTTATAAAACGTTGAACATGAGTTCAACAATAACTACAGGGATAGGACAGACAACATCAAGAATGCTTCATAATCGCTAAAACGGAATATAAAAAAACAATTAAATATAACAAGAATCTATTAATAGATGGGAGAAAAGATAAACAAGAATAATGGGGAAAGTGATAACAACGCAATAGTATAAGGTTACGCTTGTTTATTGCATAACTTCGTTGATATCACTTTCCAAATGATATCACAGCTTGTCAGAGTACTGACCAAATTTCCCCAAAGGTCGTCCAACTCTGAAGGCCATCCAACTCTGAAGGTCGTTCTACACTGAAGGTGGTCCAACTCTGAAGGTGGTCCAACTCTGAAGGTCCATCAAGTCTGAAGGATGTCCAACTCTGAAGGTGGTACTCTGATGGTGGTCCTATTCTGAAGGTCTTTTAACTCTGAAGGTGGTCCAACTCTGAAGGTCCTCCAAGTCTGAAGGTCGTCTAACTCTGAAGGTCGTCCAACTCTGAAAGTGGTCCAACTCTGAAGGTCGTCCAACGCTAAAGGTCGTCCAACTCTGAAGGTGGTCAAACTCTGAAGGTCATCCAACTCTGAAGGTCATCCAACTCTGAAGGTCGTCCAACTCTGAAGGTGGTCCAACTCTGAAGGTGGTTCCCACTCAGAAGGTCGTCCAAGGTGGTCAACTCAGACCGAAAACGGGCGCAAATTTTTATTGCGCAATCAATTATTTTGTGTCTTTTGGAAGCGTTCTTTTCTATTGAAAGAAGGAAGTGTTTAAAGATCAGAAGTATGAGTTGCTTAGCGGTATGCATTTGACAATTTCTATAGACTATTTCCTTGAGAATATGGAGGAACTGCTGAATAGGTTGCAATTACATATTTTAAGGTTCTCAAGTGTCAATATCTGTCTCCAATGTAAATAATGACCTTACATTTGTCAACCAAACATGGCTAAAATTTATATTTATTTAACTGAGTTTTGTTGGAATGTGAAAGCTATGTTTGAAAACTAAAAAGCATATTTCTCTTTAGTACACTAACAGCACAGACATTATATTGCTAAGTTGATCCTTTCAGTTGATAACAATTCTGAATAATTACCTATGTGGAAATTATGTACCTCCAAATGTTCTGTGGTCCAATTATGAGGTTGAACATTATTCAGTTTTCAAACTTTTCAATAGCTCCACAGATGAATTTACACTCCCCAGTGTATCCCTTGAGGTCATTATATATTGATTACATGACTGCTCTGTCAAACTCTTTGTGTGACTGTAGTGTGTGGCAATTTGAAAAATATTTACACTCAAATTACGTTCTTATCTTATCATTACTGCCAAAACGCTTGGCGGCTTGGACTAAATGTAATTGTTGAAATATGAGATCCATATTAAAATTCTATAACGAGCAATTTTTAAGTGTCTGCAAATAAAGTTATGTTTGGGGGAATATAAATCCACTGGTAATCAGCAATTTAAGGGATCGTTCACACAATTTTTCATGTTTATGCTACTGTAGGAGGCAACATGGTAGTCATACTGTCTGTCCTTTAGTCTGAGTTGGTGTCTGGGGGAATTCTGTCCAAAATTGATGTAGGCTCTGTATCTTTAACATTATTATGGCGATTTTAATATAACTTTGTATTATATTCCGCATGACCAGATAATGAATTGCAAAAACCTCACATGCTCCTAGGTTAAATGTCAAGGTTATAGTTCAAGTTCAAAGGTCATACATGTCTTGAAGGATTAAGAAAAATTACTCTTACATTCCTTGACCAGACAATGTGCCACTAATAAATCCCATGCTAGAAGCTGAAAGGTCACAATTCAAGGTCATAGGTCGTGAGTCTTCTGTTCTTCTTTTGTATTGAATTGTCAGTGGGTTTTTTCATTCAAAATTTGGTCTGTAATTGGACCCTTCCCAAATGGGAGCTAAAAATTCCCAATGATTTTTTTTTTTGATCTAATTATTTCGTTCATCTCCCATCCATATAAGTTAAACTTTAGTAAATATAATTCTGGACACACTTATGTATCCCCAATTTTGAAGCATTTTTTAGCAAAACAACAACAACACTAGTTTCCCAATTTTAGTCAAAATGCTGCGCATTTCCCAATCCAAAGGGACCCGGCCCCATTCCCAAAACAGTGAGAAAAAAACACTGGGATGACAATTAATGCATATGCATTAAGCTCTGTTTTCCCAAAACGAAGCTTAAATTATCTTTTGTATTGATGATTGGAAAAAAAAAAAGATAAAAATAAATTAAATTAATTATTACAAGAAAATGAACGGTCAATGCAGCTTGTATAAAAAAACAGCTGAAAAAGCGTTGAGCAAAACTTAAGGTGGTTATTTTTGAGCCAAAGTTGTTGTACAGCTTTTCTATGACTAGCATCATGTAATGGATGGAGAACAAAATCCTGAGACTTTCATAATTTATATTTACTTTTTAATACATTTGCATTTTATTAGAAATAATTTCACATGATTTATTATTGTGCAGAAAGTTACTTTAAAATAAACAAAATGTGCAACCTATGAATTCTTTGTTTGGTCATCAGTCGTTGTCTAACACCTTCAATTGTTTGTATAACAAGGGCTGTTTGTAAAACATGCATGCCTGACTGACTAATGGGGTTGTTTACCCTCGGGACTTCGGTTAATAAACCATTGCCCGAGCACACTGCTTAACATAAAACTCTGCATAAAAAGGTCGAAAACGGCCATAAAATGGACAGCCCGATTTTTCTGGGCTGTACGATTGATATAAATAGAGAACTTTGCAGTGTTGGTGCGGTGCTTTAATAAAAATCTATTGGCTTAAAAATATCTATACTTATTCAAGAAGCATAAAAAACGAAGTACTCAATAAAGTTAATAATCAATGTCTTGCCTAAAGCTGTAAGAGAGCGGTGTTTTTATTGGCTGACTGTATTTATAAGCATGGCTCTGATTGGTTATCTGTCACGTCCGCGCAAAAGAAAGTAGGTCAATCTGTTTTGGGATAAAAATTTCGCACAGAGAACGACCTTTGAGATGGCGTCTGCTCTTGCACGGACGTGACAGAGAAAACCAATCATAATGATTGCGTCTGCTCTTTTGCACTTTTGGAATGTAAACAAAGCATATGAAACAAGAAGGAATATTACTACTTGAATCTGTTTGAATTTAATATAATTGGTATATGTTATTTAAACTATTATGATGAAGTTATATTAATATTGTTATTATAATTATTATTATTGTTACTATTGTTATTATTATTTTATGTATGTTGTTTGTGTTGAAAAGAGAGAGAAGAAGGAGAATAGCCCAATTTTTATAAGTATTGATGGTAAAAACACATACCATTATATGCAGTATCATCATTACTAGACCCATTGTTCAGTATTTACTGCAATGGGTTGTTGGAGTCTTTAAACTTTGTGATCTGTGTTTTAAATGGAAAAATCTAAAGAGGATTATTTTTAGTATAATGCCTATAGAAAAATAAAGGAATACACAGATGTGTAATATGTTTGAAAAACAGAAACAAAATAATAATATTTAAGGATTTTCCAGATCACAAAGTGGTTTAACATTGCCACTATATATTTACATACATAGTAAAGTACTAGAATTAGATGTATATTTAAGGTTTAAACAAAATGTCATACAACAAGATCTAATCGATGGGAAAATATGCTTATCTACGAACATTAATTAGTAGGGATGCTAGAGCCTGATTTAATAGCTCTCAAATGTAAAGTGAATTTGCATGTCGACATGCAATTATATGGAAAAAAGAAAAGATAATATATAATAACACATAGGGAGTATAACTCTCAAATCTATATTAACGTTGCAATTGAGTATTGAGTTATTAAAAATTGTAATGTGTATAAATTTATGTATGTGGCTCAATGTTAAACACTTGCAGACAGGGAATATAGCCGTAATGCTCCAACGTACTAAGACCCTGTCTGTATGGAACTTATAGAGGATTGGGCTATGAAAGAAGGACGTCCCCCCAGAGTGGCGTTAAGACAATATTTATAAGAAATTTAATGATAATATTTATATATTTACAGATAATAACTTGCGTGTCGCCAAACGGTTACCTCTTTAGGGCCATATAAAAAAACAATGGTAAAACAATGTACTTTACAGTTAAAAATTAGACAAAACAGACAACGTTTATACATGAAGGCAGATTATGTACAGAATGTACAATATTATATGCACTTATTGATAGGTTAAAAATAAGTTGCCACCCTGGGGGGTTAAAAGAAGGAGTTTGGAAGTGTAGGTAGGTGTGGTGGGGTAGGGGGTTTCCAGCAGGGGCAAATCAACTTGGGTTTGTGTAGGGGAGATAATTTTGTATGGAGAAGTGTTGATGGTTTTGTCCCCTAGACCAAAGGGAGTGCACAGTAAATGGAACTAAGAAAACTACACATGGTGATTAGTAAATAAAAAGAAAGAGATAAAACACTCTAATGTTTAATATACTGAAATATTATAGTAATATGTGGGATTGGTAAGGGCCAACTCATACAACAATGCAGGAAATAACCCACAAAAAGCTAGCATCCATACTATAGAAATTAATATATAGGGGATGATGCAAGTTAAAAGAAAAGTTACAAGAACACCTTATTTACTTACTATACAAAATTAGTAAGTTTCTCAAGATTAAGATAAAAATTGTACAACAGTACTTTATTTGTTATGATGGTTAATATACCGCTAATAGGGAGAGTTTAAAATAATCCAATAAATTGAAAATACCCTTAAGGGATATAATGGTATTGCAAGGTGTACATGACCCTGCACCGTGCACTCCTGTCTGACATGGCTCTTCGAGTTTGAAGGAGAAGGGGGGTGTCAGAGGGGAGGGGTGCAATGCAGCAAACATACCCAGGTTACTGGTCAGCCTCGTCCTTTCTTTTAAATAAAAATTGCCATAAAATATGTATATATTAAGAAACTGAATCATGTAATTGGTGCATGAATGCCCCTCATATGGGCTGTTAGTTGTTGTGGCAGCCATTGTGTGAATACGTTTTTTGTCACTGTGACTTTGACCTAGTGACCTGAAAATCTGCGAGTCATGATCAATGAACGTATGAAGTTTCATGATCCAAGGCGTAAGCGTTCTTGAGTTATCATCCGGAAACCATTTTACTGGTGCGAGTCACCGTGACCTTGACATTTGACCTAGTGATCTGAAAATCAATAGGGGTCATCTTGTTTAATTGTGAACAATCGACCGAAAAACGCCTTCATTCATTACTGACAGCTGGACGTCAGGAATTACACACTTTGATTTTGGGGTGCTATTTGTGAAACTGTTGGCTGTTTTGGACATACTTGGACGATTTTCATCAAATAAAAGGTGTTTTATCATAGATGGACGCTTCCTGCTGGCAACCACAACGACATATGTGTGCATTGTTTGATCTATTATCTGTTGCATTGTGTTATTCAATACACCTGTGAAATCATCGTTGGGTACCTTTACTCTTATTATATATATATATGAACCAAAAAATTGTTTCAAGTACCTGTGGTTCAGTGGGGAAAAAAATGCCCCGTTTGGACGTTATTTCATCGGCTCGGGGCAATCATTAGTCTTTGCTGCATATTATGAATTGCGTCTTCAATGTATAATTTGTATTGCCTATTTTGTGTTATTGTAACATATTTTTATCAATATAGCACGTATCAACACATATAAAAATCTTATAATCTCAGTTTAACATGTGCAAGTCAAATTCACACGAGCATTTCATCATTAACAACTTGTGAACAAACTGCCGGTACACTTCTTTAATCAGCACAAAGCAGTTTTGAAACAGATATTCATACCTTCATTTAATTAAAATCAATGTCCTTTAATGTACTGGCTATTGGTGATAATGGTGAGAAGTTGTGTCAGGATCGGCGCCTTTCACTCATTTCCAAAAAAGTGCGGCTCGTGTGAATTTATGAACAGTTTTTTTAATTACATTTGCTCAATTTGTTGACTTTGTGTCAGCAGTACACAAAGGGGGAGAAGACCATCCGCAAGTTCTTGCAGGCCATCGGATATAGCATAAGGCTATAATTGTGTGTTTAAAGGGAAGGGTGTTGTAGACTCATTCACACTCACGCCTTTTTATGCATTAGTTTTTATGCCCCCCGGATCGATAGATCGGGGGTATATTGTTTTTGGCCTGTATTTCTGTCTGCCATGCTGTCCCAAAACTTTACTCTTACAGTAAACTTTTGCAATAACTTTTGAAATATTGAACATAGAAACTTCATATTTGGCATGCATGTGTATCTCATGGAGCTGCACATTTAGGAGGTGAAAGGTCAAGGTCATCCTTCAAGGTCAAAGGTTAAAAAAATGCGGCGCAATAGGGGGCATTGTGTTTCTGACAAACACATCTCTTGTCTTTTTTATCATATGCCTGTTTTATCGTGAATAAATGCGTGTATTGTTTCATCAACTATTTGTTTATTGCTTTTAAATATATGCTTTTTCGATCTTTGTTAATAAATGAATATATTATATTTGTGTCTATTTTATCAGTCAATACTACTTATTTTTCCCCAATCATAAATTATTCGTTTTATTAGATCTACCATAACGATGTTTGAGATTCACAGCTTGAATATTTATTGTATCATTAACAGTATACAGTACAATTACTGGTTCAATAATTACTCAACTAAAAGACCGTAACGATAAAGATACGGCGTGTTTGATTTGAAATTAATTTAGAGGAAATATCAAATTATTCAAGATATATTTGTGTTAAAAACAGAATTCAATGTTATCTGCGCTTCACAGTTTGTATCAAAAACTCAATACACGCACGCTTTAACTTGTACATTGCCACGTAATTTTCGCGCTCTTTTGTCGGGAAATATACATTATGACTATATTGGAAGCATTTGTAAACGTCGTGTTAACATTAAAAAATCGGAAGTGTGTTTCGGATTACTAATTATTATTCTCATTTGAGAATTTAACAGGTTAATTATCACGATAACAATGTTTGAGATTCACAGCTTTAATATTTAATGTGTATCATTAACAACTTATGAACAAACGACCGGTACACTTCTTTAAGCAGATTTTCGCACCTTCATTTAATAATGGATTTTGAATAACAATTAGAAAGGGTGTTTATTCCGCTATGAAAGGGTGTTTATTCCGCCTGTTTGAAAACTTGAAGGGGGTTTGTTCCGCTTTGAAAGGGTGTTTGTTCCGTGTTTGCAAAATGTGAAAGGGGGTTTCTTCCGCTATGCCGTTTTTAGGGAAGGGTGTTTCTTCCGAAGGGGGTCTATTCCGGTAATCAGGTTTTAATACTATAATCCGGTCATAAAAATGACTGATCGAAGTGACACCAGATAAGTGAAAAAGGGTAGAAATCTGGTAATCTTTAAAGCTGTTGTCTTAATTGTCATTTGCGATCAGCACATGTTTTAAACATGGTCCGATCCCGAACGACATATTATGCATCTTAATGAAATGTTATTTATTTCCAGATTGTCTTTATGTATAGCATTTATGTTAGTTAAAGTTAATTTTGTCTACCAGAAATACCAATATTAAAAATGTGTTAAATAATAAAATATATATTTTGATGATGTATTATTTTCTATTACCATTGACTTAATTACATGTACCGTATTAAACTTTGATGATGTATTATTTTCTATTACCATTGACTTAATTACAAGTACCGTATTAAACATATTTGAATCTTCGCTAAAATGCTTACTGAAGTTATCATAAATTAAAATCATGATTTAACGGAACTATCACGATGTATAGGTGGGAAATCTAACTGTTTCGGTAAATTTACTGTTTTCGGTATCATGTCCTCGTATTATATAATGCTTCCGTTTCAAAACAGGAATAAAATGCTTTTTGTAAACAATAAATAATTAATACAAAGCATCATTTAAATGCGTACTGGAGTAAACATTCATTAAAACCATAGTGTAATGCCACTATCACGATGTAAAGGTGGGAAATCTGTTTTCGGTAAATTTACTGTTTTCGGTATCTAGTCTTACCCATAAAAAGCTTTCACATTATTTTGAAAACTGAGTTTCGTCTACGATTATGCAATAGCGAACAACTTCAGTGCCTTCAGCGCTTTGATATACTTTATATAAGCAATCCTCGTAGTATCACAAAATATAAGGACAACAACAGAACTCTCCAAATTATTCAATCGTTTCGTGTTGCAACGCTTTGTAATTTTCAAGTTTTTAAAATCGTCAAAAGATGCCTATAATTGATATTTTAGAGCATGGTAAATGTTCAGTATTACTGTTTCCTCACAAATATCATAACTACAACGAAAATTTCCGAATCTGAATTTGTTTTTATTAATTTTGTCAATTTACCAAAACTTGAAAAGGCCCCTTTAAGAGCTGCGGTTAATGTTCATAACGGAATTAGTACATGTATCTGATATACATTTACCTATCTGAATATACTGCTTTATGAATACATTGGGGTTTACGTAAGTTAAGAAGAAAAATAACATTTTCTTTTGGTCGATTTTAACTTCTTGAAAGTATACACGGATAAAGCCTTTTTTATTGTGACAACAGTTTATAGTTAGTTTTGTGTTAGTAAGTCTTCAAGAGTGAAATACCAAATATACAAAGGGCACCTCGTTATAAATAATACATGTGTTAACATAATTATAATAGTATATCGAATTATTAAAAAGAAAACGGTTTGTTAAAAAAACAAACACTCACCGTGAATCAAAATTCCGGTTAATTCAACAACGTGTTTCCGTTTTATCGAACCGATGCACAACACGCACAAATTGAATCTATATGTTAAAAATTAAAATTGTTGCTCTCTAAGTATTTGTAAAAAAACGAAAGTTGGTAGCAGTTATTGTTTTTAAAAGGTACAGGTCCAACGTACATGTATTCACATAGTCCAAATTTTTGACGCTCTCAAATATTAGGCTACTTTTTATATGGGTAATAGAGTTCCAAAGAATTTAGCCCATATACAAAGTATCTCTAAATTCTTTGCGCGTCTTATAAATAAGACTAGTATTCACAGGTCTCGCCTTCCGCACGACTCATGGTTTGTTAACATCCACTGCGTAAAGTAAATTTAACGGATGACTCATGTTGATACTAGTTGATACTAGCGCTTTGTACAACACGTTTAAAACACTAATCTTAGTACACTGTTTTGTTTGTACGCAAACACGCATGAACAACTTATTGGCGAACTATTGTTTAATAAAACAAAGGTTCTCAACAACAGAACAATTTAAAATAAATTAATGCCAGGGTTAAATGACATTGGATATCGCTTCGGTCCAAAAATATTCCGTTCTTTACAACATAAAAAGATGTATGTCAGGGTTTAAAGACATTTGAACTCGCTTAATCTACAAGTATCCGTTACCTGTTCAAAATAACCCAAAGTTATCATCACTCATCATCCACCCCACCTCGTCTTCAGCAGCAGAGTAAGACCAACGTGTTTTGCAACATTTTTGTCGTCAGCAGCAGATAAAGACCAACGTGTTTTGCAACATTTTTGTCCACAAGTCCACACGATTGAATGTTGATAACGTTTTACAATAGTTTGCTCTTTCGTAACAAGAGGGTCATGGGGCGCTCAGACGTTCACATGAGACCCTACGGAACTTAACTATTATCACAAGGTATAGATTAAAATAATGAAAGTACTTTATGAAACATAAATAATATCAAATCAATTGTTATTTTTAAACTCGGATGAAATATCGTAATTTCTTACCGATGTTCACGAAGATTAGACAAAGGAAGTGACTGCTAGTGTATAAACATGTATTTATATACTCTAGTGACCAATTTCTTTTGCTCACATGACCCAGGATCAATCTTAGCCGAGATTATATTTGGGAAAATGTCCTGACCAAGGTTCATGAAGATTGGCCAATGAATATGAAAATGAGTAAGTTAAAAAGATTTTACAATAGCCGTATTAGATAAACTGCCCCCACCCCCTGGCGGCCATGTTTTTTGTGTAAGGAACTGGAACCGTTTTTAAAACTGAACCGTGGAATCATTAGAACAAATTACATGACCAATTTTTGTGTAGATTGGACTGTAATTGTGACTTCTAGAGTATTAACAAGTTGTTACTACAGCCATAAACTTCTGTGAATCAAGAAAAGGCCAATGTTTTGAACCAACAGTTCCAATACATTTTCAAACCTATTACCTTTACCCTTTCTCAATCATGTTTGTCTTTTTTCAGAAATCTGAATGAAAGGAAATTGTTCACTAACCACCAAAAAACGCCAACCCTCTGATTTTTCCAATTTTTTGGTTGTAATGATTGCAATATGTCTATTTTTTAAAAATGACGTTCGTTTTGCAATATACTTAACTACGACGTCAAAACTGTTGAATAAACAACCACCTAGTAACACAATGAAATGGCGCTCATTTATGACGTCATTTAACATGCCGTCGTAGCGCTTAATTACGTTTGCACTTATGTTACATTTTCCACTGTCAAAACATTGTCTAGGTCGATCCATATCGGATTTTGTTAAAAGATCTTTTGGTAAATAAGGCCTATTATAGATTTCCATTTTATTATAGGTTATACTTCTCGTATATTTTGTCAATTTCTTTCGATAAGAAGAATTAAACGAGTAGAATAAACAGTCAACTTGTGTTTGTGAGAAAAAAATCGGTATTTACATGCGTCCCAGTTTCCGGTCAAATACATTTGATGGTGTAAGTCTCTTCCATTGATTATCATGAAAATAAAGCCTATTTCATTTAAAATATTTATGAAGAGTTACTAGATCAATAGAATATTATTATACTGAGTTGTGACATGACACTCTAGTGCGTTCAGTTACAGCGAACGTTCGCTATTGAACGCTCGGTTCGCCGCGAACCCTCTTGGGAGGTAGTTCGCTAGCGAAACCAAAGTCTAGTGCGTTCAGTTACGCTCGAGTGGTCATTGTCGTAAATTTACATGTACTCAGGGTACGGTAAATAGACATAATCGTACCGGTCGATATTAGACTGTACCCGAGTTGTATTCCCGTCCATATTCCGAATTCGTTAAAGCGCTATCGATTATCTTAAACAAACTTCTGTTTAAAAAAAAACTGCCCCAACATGCTTTTGGCGTACGAGTTTCAATAACACAAAGGCCATTTTAAAGAAAATAAACATAAATGTAAATATGATTAATTAAAAAAAAGCCAACAACGACCGATTAAGTGTTAAATTTCCCGGGTACGTTTAAGTATATTTACCGTACCCGGGGTACATGTAAGTATACTTAAGAGTACCCGGGATACATGTAAGTAGTACCAGAGCTGACAATGAACAATCGAGCTTCAGTTACAGCGAACGTTCGCTATAGTTCGCAAACGTTCGATATTGAACGCTCGGTTCGTCGCGAACCGAAGCGAACCCTTTCGGGAGGTAGTTCACTAGCGAAACCAATCGTTCAATAAGACCGAATCGGAAACGAACGATCATTAGCGAACGTTCTTTGTAACTGAACGCACTAGAGTTGTGACTGTAAACCTCGTCGATTTGTCAATGCTCCCAACCCCTGACCGATAACATTCACTTCACAATTCAGTAGCATAATATTCTCTATATATTATGTTACAACGGCCTTCGTGTCCATTTACACGCTAGAGTGAAAATGAAAACAGTTCATAGCTATTAGCGTAAACGAGAATGTATGCCGTACCATTTGGGTAAAAAGTACAAATACGCCAACAGCTAAAAATAAATATCACCGCTGTGAAAAAAAATGTTACCGCAGTGACAATTGGTCACTGCGGTAACAATTTTGTCACCGCGGTGATATCTATTTTGTCACTGCGGTAACAATTTTGTCACAGTGGTTACAAATTATGACTGATTATATATTTTCATGCCTGCTGTTACATTTATTTGTTTGGGTCAGTTTTCAACCAATCATTTTCCCCGTAACAAACCGACTCTCATACATCAAAATCATGTCAACCTCTATTTTGTTGTCGAGTGTGGTCTAGAAATGTATAATTACTCATACGTGGATCTTCAAAACAAAAAAGAACAAAATAATTAATAAATAATTGATAAGTAAAGTTGATATAGATTTATTCTTAGTAAACAAGAAACTTTTTAAGAGTTAAATATAGATCGCAAGCTGTTTGTCACAGTTATCAGTTTGAGTAAATAAATGGTTAGTGAATCGTACATTTTATCTGTTAAATTACACTTATTGGCATATCATCTGCTTTATCGAAATTAGATCAGATTAGATTAGGGAATCCAGTTTTAAAAACTTGTGCTATTAAATCCGTTATCGCTTGTTTAACGGTCCACTGCTTTCACGGTATCTCGGTTTTATGACACTTATCCGGCTGTTCAAACACGCACAGATGTTGAGACCAGGTTTTTGAAAGATTATTATTTTTATGAAGATAAAATGATATAAACATACAATGACAATTCTTAAGTTACAACGAATAAAGCTTCAATTAAAATATTCGCCGATTTTCCGTTTTGCGAGACGTTATTTCATTGGTCAGTTTGGTTCAGATCTTATCAAGCTCTTTGGGTCAGAAAAAGTATCACCGCAGTTACAAATATAACTGCAGTGATAAATTTATTACTGCAGTGATAAAAATTTCGTCACCGCGGTGATATCTATTTTTAGCTGTTGGCTAAGGGTACGTCGTAAGAATGATCAGAAATATAAACAATTAAGGAAATAGACCAAAGCAACCCTTCACCTGTTTGATGACCGAATGATATACACGTAGATTTAAATAAATGTTAAGCAACTAATTATTTAAATGTTATAACATATTGTTTGCTCCTAACTTTTTTGTTAACATGACTATGCATACATTTTGATTAAAAGCATGTATCCATGCACATCATTTCCATTATAGCTGGTTAATTGAAAATGACGTTAATGTCAAAATGAGCAATTTCCACTTATGTCTCAAGATTTCCCAGGGCTAACACAAAGTCAAGGCTTAAAAACTTGTATATGAAATGTGCATGGAGCCACTGGTAGAATGAAATAAAAACAGTCTTAAAAACTTCGCTATCACTCTCGCTAGAACTTGAATCATCAATCCGAATTGCAGAAGCGTCAGACAGGTACTTTCCCCAGTCTCGAACCCCTAAACTTTCCTTTTGCTGATATCTACCGGCAGACAAGAACCAGACTACAGCTGCAATGTGTGAACACATTCCAACCACTCGCGATCCAGTCTTGCATTGGCAGTACCATGATTCGACCATATCCTCACTGTGACGTATCCACAGCATGTACCTTCTGCTAGATGTATGGCGGCTTTGCAATTTTGCAAAAATCAAACTTTGCTCGGGAACATGCACTTTAATGTCACAATTTCCAGTTGTATGCTCTTGCATGTAGCTGGAACTCAAACGCAATTGGTAAACACCAAGTGTTAGTTCACTTAGCTGTTCATCACTTAAACGCGGAAATCCATGTACTTCACAATCTTCAACAGGCCGCCAAATTGTCTTTTTCCTAGCAAGGCCTTTTTCTTCTACTAACATTTTCAGCTCGTTTGCTTTTTTTGATTCGGTCTGGGGAAATTAGAGTGGGGAAGTATTTGTTAAAGATGGCGCAAACAATTCTAACAAAGTCACCAATAAATGGCAGCTGGCTATTTGGCATCACATGATCTAGATATTTGAATCTCTTGATTCTAGTGTTTGCCGATTCGACCACCCATCTGATCTGTGAAATGATAATTAGAGATTTGTATATTTAAGTAAGACATTTTATTGGATTCTGTTGACGCCTCACTTAGATATACAAAAACAAAAGTGTGTCTACAGATGACGGATATGCAGACAGACAGACATGATACAGACGGACACATATAAATCCAAATAAGCCCACCCATGTCCTCCGCATTTGAGCATATTTTGTATAGAAATCTTTGCGACCAATTGTTAATTTTGAGGTTGCCAAACAGCTTCTTCGCTTGAGTAAAGGCTTTGTATGTTCATGTATCAGCGACTCCCTAGTGACACTGTCAATGCCAAGATACAGAGGCACAAAACCGCGCATGAATGCATGCCTTACCGTTGATACTGCACGGCGTATACTGGACTTTGTGATTCCAAAAGATCGTCGATAACAGCCTGTTGGACATACTGTTTGTTTTGCATTTTGTGTTTAAAATATATTACATATTGTGATCAAATAGTTTGGCTTGTTGAATCTGATTCGATTTCACTAAAGATGATTAGTTTATAGTTTATGCCGAGTAATATGCCATCCTCCACACATGACTGATTTAAGAACTTCGTTTTGACCATGATATAAAAATATATTTCAGGCAACGTTTTATCAGGCAGATATCAATGCGGTGGTATGATAAAACGTTGCCTCATATTTTATTTTACAACTGCAGCTTTTTATGTCCCCCACTATAGTAGTGGGGGACATATGGTTTTTGCCCTGTCTGTTGGTCTGTTGGTCTGTCTGTTGGTCTGTTTGCGCCAACTTTAACATTTTGCAATAACTTTTGTTATATTGAAGATATCAACTTCATATTTGGCATGCATGTGTATCTTATGAAGCTGCACATTTTGAGTGTTGAAAGGTCAAGGTCATCCTTCAAGGTCAGAGGTCAAATATGTGTGGCCAAAATCGCTCATTTTATGATAACTTTTGCAATATTGAAGATAGCAACTTGATATTTGGCATGCATGTGTATCTTATGGAGCTGCACATTTTGAGTGTTGAAAGGTCAAGGTCAAGGTCATCCTTCAAGGTCAGAGGTCAAATATATGTGGCCCAAATCGCTTATTTTATGAATACTTTTGCAATATTGAAGATAGCAACTTGATATTTGGCATGCATGTGTATCTTATGGAGCTGCACATTTTGAGTGTTGAAAGGTCAAGGTCATCCTTCAAGGTCAGAGGTCAAATATATGTGGCCCAAATCGCTTATTTTATGAATACTTTTGCAATATTGAAGATAGCAACTTGATATTTGGCATGCATGTGTATCTCATAGAGCTGCACATTTTGGGTGGTACAAGGTCAAGGTCATCCTTCAAGGTCAGAGGTCAAATATATGTGGCCCAAATCGCTTATTTTATGAATACTTTTGCAATATTGAAGATAGCAACTTGATATTTGGCATGCATGTGTATCTCATGGAGCTGCACATTTTGAGTGGTGAAAGGTCAAGGTCATCTTTCACAAGGTCAAGGTCATCCTTCACAAGGTCAAGGTCATATATAGGGGACATTGTGTTTCTCAAAAACATCTTGTTTGCGATGTTTTCATTATTTCTTTAAAATTGGGGACGTGGAGGTATGATAAACAGAAAAACAGATTAGTGCCTGATCTTTTTGCAATATATCAGACTCGGCACTCCTCGCCGAAATATTATTTTGAGCCTTGCCTGATATATAACAAAAAGATCAGGCAGTAACCTGTTATTCTCTATGTAGCAGGTGCCCGTAATACAAAACATTTTGTTAAATATCAATGCATCAGACGTATTATTTTGCCATAAACGGTCTCATCGTAAATAATATAATTGTATTTATTAGTTATACCAAGATGGTCACGTATTTGAGAAATTTTCATTTATTTTCCCTTGCGAACTCAAAACTATTTGCCGTACACACTTTAATTTTATTTTGCTATACGCCGTACACATCAGATTATATTCGCCGTACACAGACACGTCTATATTTTAGCCAAACATTTGCATACTTACTTGCCAAAAGATGTCCCAATGAACTTAATTTTCGGTACCAGGTAGCTGATGATTGATCTATTTCAACACTCGAATGTATTAATAAAGAACTCCAACTACTTACGATGTAAGTTTGACATGTCCACTATTAATTTGTCACAGTTTTTTTAAACGTTCGCGATAAAAATTGTAAAACATAATCTTTTCACGAGTACTACCTCTTGCGTGATGTTTACTTTCGGTTCGCTTGTTATCTATTTCCGGTGGTGATGATAGACGGTGAAGTTGCACCTTCGCAGAGGGCGAACGACAAACCGCACGAGCCATGGGTCTGCCTCAACAAAGAGAAGGGCTATGTAGTGGCTGCACATTGCACGTGCAAAGCAGGGTGAGTATTGTTATACTAAAATGTTGTAAACCATAGAAAAATAAGCATGGTTCGAAAATGATGTACACCATGTAAGCATGATTTATTTTTATGCCCCCGGTAGGGTGGCATATAGCAGTTGAACTGTCCGTCAGTGTGTCAGTATGTCAGTCAGTCTGTCCGTCCGTCCGAAAAAAACGTTAACATTGCCCGTAACCTTTTCAGTATTGAAGATAGCAACTTGATATTTGGCATGCATTTGTATTTCATGGAGCTGCACATTTTGAGTGGTGAAAGGTCAAGGTCAAATGTCAAATTTATGGCGTCTGTCCATCCGAAAACTTTAACATTGGCCATATTTTTTTTCAATAGTGAAGATAGAAACTTGATATTTGGCATGCATGTGCATCTCACGGAGCTGCACATTTTGAGTGGTGAAAGGTGAAGGTCAAGGTCATCCTTCAAGGTCAAATGTCTAATATATGGCGGCTCTCCGTCCATCCAAAAACTTTAACATTGGCCATAACTTTTTCACTATTGAAGATAGCAACTTGATATTTGGCATGCATGTGTATCTCATGGAGCTGAACATTTTGAGTGGTGAAAGGTGAAGGTCAAGGTCACAGGGGTGGCGAAATCTCAAAAAACTATAGTTGTCCACGGACAGCCATTTAGGAAATTTAATTTGTCCGTTGCTGAACTACACTTGTCCGTAATTGTTTATATAAATTATGAACGCATTTATTGATTAATGTAAAATAATGTGGAATATATCAAAATGAGTATGATTTGCTTGTTTTGTTTATAGTTGTATTTCAATGGTACATTCATTATAGCAGTATATTATCAACAATATAAAGACTTCCTCAAACTTTTAATCTTGCAAAGCTAGTGTTATTAAAACATGTGTTGAACATAAGTACATCGTAATCTTAACAAATTAAACTAGTCCAATATGTGGACCTCATCAGACTGAGGCTCTGCACCGCTACTGGTAGCAATTTGATTATCATCAACTGGTAACCATTGAAAATCTGTGAGCCAAGTTTCTTGAAAAGTTCTGGTGCGTTTACTTAGATCATATTTTTATCATAATCTTTCTTAGTTTTTTTGGGAGGTGGACTGCTCAAAGCTTCGGGTTTCCGCTCCGTTGTTGAACATAAAAAAAAATGTTCCATCTTTACCATTAAAGTCGTCTTAAATAACAAGGTAAACCGTGTTTTGATTATCTTAGTTTGATACTTTTTATTTCCGTCTGATTGTAAAAATAAAGAAACCAGTCTGTACACTGTCTAACAGTCGGGCTGAATGTTGAAAATGCGGCATGCTCCAGTCTCTTATAGAATAAGGGAGATCACTGCGCAGGAGAGTGCACGTATTTTAGCTTGATTGCTCCGCAAATAGCACTGTCAATGTAATCGCGTGTCAACTTCCGGTTGTAAAACTTAATTACGGCTTTAATACAATGTATTTTTTTGTATACCTGGACCCGACTTTAAAAAAACTTGTTGTTCACGGACAACTTAATTGAAAAAAATCAGTTGCCCAGACAAGCAAATGTACGACTCGGGCAACTCAGACATTTGATTTCGCCACCCCTGCCGGGTCATCCTTCAAGGTAAAATGTCACATAGCGTCTGTCCATGAATGAAAGTTGCATATCTTTAGGGTAGGTGTTACCTATGGTCTTTAAAAATCAATTAGGTATTTATAAGATGTATTTCTTGTGCTAGGTTGTAGAAAGAATGTCTCAAAATTTTGGAAAAAACATTAAAATTAGCCACAGCTCCCTAGCAAGGAAATTTTGAAGGGTGATGGAGGTTTCGTCACAATGCAGTTTCGTCACACTGATATTATGAAGGAGGGCAGTGGAGGTTTCGTCACACTGATATTTGTGGAGCACATGAAAACACGTCCACACCCAATCGACTACCAATCTACGATTATGAGATATTTCAATTATTGATTACTTGATAGTGCAAACATATTAATTAGCGCATTGCAAACAATCAATTAGCGACACACGCCTTTAATTGGCAATTAAAGAAGTTGACTCAGGAAAACCATCAGAGAAAACTGCTAGAGTCATGATGTACCATTCATCTATGGAAGGCTCTGATGGGAATGTACGATGTTGTATTATTTAGATTTACAAAAATACAGTGATATGAAAATCAATCAAAGTGTAAAATTGCATTATTTTGTTTTTCTAAATTGCCCAATTTACATATTTGAATTATGTAGTTTCAGTAAATATGACACTGGTTTATTTATTACTTGTTAGAAACTATTTAGTTAGGTTGATGTTTTATAATTAATGGATCCAAGAGCGACCGTAAAAGGTTTCGTGTTCCACTGGAATTAGCGTGTGTGCAGGAAGGTGGTCAATGAGGGTCTCGCAACAGCTTATGCGGCAAAGGGCGACAAGTTCCTCTTCTTGAGGAAACTCATGTCCTTGCCGTATCTGCCGAGCGAACACATCACTCCTGCCTTCGAACAGATGATGCTAAAGGCTGAAGAGGTACTAATATTTTTATAACTTACCTCATTATTATTTACTTAACACATGTGGTATTTACATGTATTATTCGCTTAATTACTTCAATGGTCTTCTATTGTTAATAACTTAATATATTATACAAATACAATAATTAAACTGTAATGTACGCATATGTCATAAATTTTGCTTATTCCAGGTTGGCAGTCCTCTTCTGAATGTCGTCAATTACGTTGAGCGCACGTGGATCCGGGGATCAATGTGGAAGCCGGAGATAGGGGCGTCTATAGACAAACAGTTAGGACTAACAACGATGTTGAAGATATGCTTTTATTCAAAGAACAATTTGTGTTATTCTTTATTTTTTCATTTTACGTAACGTAATAAACAACATCGTTTACAGCATTTTTAATTCGCCTAACATAATAAACAACAGTGTTCACCAACTTTGCTCAATAAATAAACATTATTTCAGGGTGGCATCGAAGAATCAATTCGCTAGCCGGGCGTGCTGACCTTGGATTCTACATGCTTGTCCCCTTTTCCCTTTTATATGTAAATATTTATGTTTGGTGTAATGTTGTTTGCAAATAAATTTGTGTTGTGTAAAGGTAAGTATATTATTATACCGTTTATTGAGTAGAGTTGTATTTGATTATATCTTTATGTTTTATATGTAAATATTTATGTTTGGTGTAATATTGTTTGCAAATAAATTTGTTTTGTGTAAAGGTAAGAATATTATTATACCGTTTATTGAGTAGAGTTGTATGTTAATATATTGTGTAATATTGTGTTGTATGTGAATAAATGGATTTTTGTGAATCATTAACAACATTGTGTTACGTAATTTAATTGCAACATTTTAAATACTTCAATTTATCTAAATGTATTTAATTTAACAACAAAAAACATGTTGTTTTAACTAAGAAGAAAGGTGTCAATCAAAGGTGCTCCCCTCTACCCGTTTTCTACAGTAAATTCAGTGTTACGAAACTGCAGTGTGACGAAACCTCCGTAAACCATTTTGAATCTTCAAAATGGAGGTTTTCACTTTTGTCGGAAGTCAATATTTCACGCTGCAGAAACAGAACAAAACTTTGAAGGTAAATTGTGAAAAATCTAAACGTATGGGAGACACTTTTCTAGGTAAATAAACAAAGCACAGGGATGAAATTAATGAGTAATGTAGCCAAAACCAGGATTGCATTCTGTTTGAATGCTCTGTGCATGCCATGAAATGGGTCAAATTTCTCAATTTTTCATTAAAAATGAGGTGGTTGGGGGGAAAGGATTTCCAGTCGTTACACCCCCTGGACGTTACACCCCTAGTCATTACACCCTCTAAGCCTGGACATTACACCCACCAAGATGTAAACATAATTGATTAGGTTACTAAGGTGTGATCACACCTACCATAAGGCACACTTCACTTGATTAATGATGTTTCTGCTTTAATGTGTGTTCAATGGGGGTCTTTCCAAGTGTTTTTTATTGTTTGTTTGTCTGTCTTATTGATGTGCAGTGTTAATTAGGAAATAACCATTTTTTGGTGTAAAAAACATTGTTCTTTGATCTTTTGTTATCAAATGGTCTTGTAACTGATAAATAATTTAAAACACCAACTTAGTTTAAGCTTATTAGCTGCGCCATTCTTGACCAATTTATTTTTGTAAATACTCATTTATAAAGTTTGGAATACTAATAATACTTTCTTATTTTTACATAAATGAAATTCAATTTAATGGTCTTATGATTTACATTTTATTAACAAAAATATATTTTTTCTAAAAATATTATATGATATGTAACATAATGGTATTTATGCAGGAAAAGAGAAATGGGTAGAGACATGAGGGATTATACATGTTATATATATTTTTGTTATCATTCAAATAATTAAGTTGATCTTATGTTGCATTAAGACTCATGCCCCAATTTAGTGTTTTAAATCATTGACACAGTTTTGTGTCATCATTTATGAAACACAGTTTGTAAAACTAACAGTAACACTGGGCCACTTAGATAAACATTGGACCTATTTGGGCCACATTAGGGCTAGACAGAGACCCTCTAACTGTTTATTAGGGGCCATAAAAGATACACAGACTAGTGCCAATTAGGGCCCTCCCATAAACTGTGAAAACATGCTTTGATTGCTACAGTAAGTGACAGATTCCTGTTAATTGTGTTTCAATATAAAAAAGTATTTCTTCAATGATCCCTCATTATCAATTCTGACTTTAAA
Organism: Dreissena polymorpha; assembly: GCF_020536995.1. Lineage (NCBI taxonomy): Eukaryota > Metazoa > Mollusca > Bivalvia > Myida > Dreissenidae > Dreissena > Dreissena polymorpha. Next base: position 75,398,691 of record NC_068361.1, on the reverse strand, counting down.
GTTTAATGATATTGTAATTAATGAACTTTGAAGTCTGCAGTAAAATTTTATATATCATACAGTGACAATATGTTACTTCTATTTCAATATCTAACAAACTCACTGAAACCAACAGATATAGGATATTTTTACTTTATTAATACTTGCTTTAAATTAATAGCAAGTTACCTTCTTTTGTTTGAGTGACATGAAAGGGCAGAGTTGCTTCATTGTCAATATCAGAGACATAACACTGCATGCATTTTATGCACTGCTAATCAAATAGATATATCAATAGATAAGTGAAATACTATGGTTACTACAATAGTAATAAAACTTAAGTAACAGATGTGATACACTGAGATAAAGAGATTGCCTTAGTCCTTATGTATGTGAGGCCGTTTCCATAAATAATAAAGAATTATTTCTTATAGCTTTAAAGATTTTTTTTTACAATAAATTACTTAAAAAAACAAAACATATCAATTACAGAATAATGATTGATTTAATATCTTATTTAATTAAAATCTTCTTTTGTGATGTTTAAATTATATAAATAATTGTCTATTCTTGAAAAAAGTATTTATGATTTAGATGCATATTATAACATTATGGTGAAATAAAAATAAACGTATATGAATTAAGATTGTATTTTGTTTATTCTAAATAATTATTGTATTTATCATTATTTTATTTTGTTTTCAAAGTTTTTTCTGTCTGTATTATTTATGATTTAGATGCATATTATTACATTATGGTGAAATAAAAATAAATGTATATGAATTAAGATTGTGTTTTGTTTATTCTAAATATTTTTTTTATTTATCTTTATTTTTATTTCTTCAAGTTTTTTCCTGTATATTCTTGAAAAAAAGTATTTATTATTTAGATGCATATTGTTACAGTCATTCTGGTGAAATAAAAATTAATGTTTTAAATGATGGCTGCTCAATTAAATAATTTGAGCAACCATTAATCTCATCAGTGTCATCTTACATGACAAATCCAATTAGTGGTTCATAAGATGATTACACCTTTATAATCTAATCAATATCTTGGTGGGTGTAATGTCCAGGCTTAGAGGGTGTAATGACCAGGGGTGTAACGTCCAGGGGGTGTAATGACTGGACACCGGGGAAAGATCAAGGGCCATAGTTTCACAAGTGAAGAAGCCAGCCTTGTCTTTGGTTGTATTTTCAATGTATATTGCCTATGTTATGACACTGACACAAAAAGGCTTTCTTGTGTCACTTTCTGTTTTGATGCAATGGATTTGACTGTTTGCGGCCTTTCGGAACTCGAAATTTGGTCAAAAATATATCCCCTGCCCCCTTAATAGCAAAATGCAAAATTTTAAAATTGTGTATATCATACGAAAATTGATACATGTATTCCACAAATGTGTTGCGGTAACAAATCAAACATAATTTTGCATAAATCTTTTAACCGCTATAATTTAGATTATGGAAAACAAAGGGAGGTAATAATGTTAAAACCATTGCTAACTTTAGGAAAATTTCACGTGTGCTGGTTTCGTACTGGAAAACAATGTTTAAACTCATATTTGTGTAATAGCATCTACATTTGCACGTTTTCTGAGCTTGAATACTAAAATAAGCAAGATAAGTCTGCAGTTTTGTAGAAAAAGTTGGTAAAAATAGGAAAATTATGCAAAATAGTGGTTTGTAACATGCCGCAAACATAAATTCTTTTTTCTTCTTATTTGAAGTCATTATGGCAACATATTTCTTCATGTGACACCTAACAGATGAAGAAAGACTAAGATTGAAGCATTTATTTGATAATAAATACGAAATAATAACTGGATGCCACATCTGGAAGGGGGCGTTCACTCCAAGCGGCTATGGTATTCTGCGGTGTAGTTTACGCGGCAAAAGGATAAGGCTTAAAGCTCACCATGCACTATATTATCTTGAAAATAAACATGCCATGTCATCAAAAATGCATGTGTCACATTTATGCCACAGTAAACTTTGTGTCAACATCAAGCACTTAAGTTATGGGCCTCAAAGCATTAACAAAAGGATATGTGCTCATGAAGGTTCCCTATGCCCTTGAAAATGTTTCCAAGCTGTGTCTTGTTCACAATGATGTTCTCATAGTCAGATATATTTGCCCACTGTTTCCAATTGTAGCACTTTGATTTTCAGACTGTGGTACTGTTTGACGTGGTCGCAGTTTAAAAGGGAGAACGAGTGGACCCCGAGAACGGTTACACGCATTCAAGACATCGTTAGCCACAGAATCACCCAATCGCACGACACTTTCCAGGTCAGGGTCTGAATTCAACGGAATAGAATCTTGAACTTGTTTCTCTACACAGGGCACATGCCTGCAGAAACTTTATAGTTTCGAAATACTCCTTTTTTGAAAAGTACACCTTTGTTTTTCCTAGCGTGATTGTTTTTATAACTGTGCTGTGATTTCTTATGGAGTGATCTCATTTTGAATGGTATTTTAATGAATGAATATCAATATTTGGTGCATGTATTATGTAATCATATGGGAATATACATCTGTAAGACTGATTGATATTGTCAATAATCATTGTAAACATTTGACATATAACTTGTGTGCTTCTCTACTAAATAGAGTCAAATGTTGTGAATAGGAACACTATTTTTTGGATTATTTCTGTTCTGGTTGTTCCCCTTGAATTGTGTGAAATTTTGGAATTACTTTAAAATACAAACAAAACACAGGATACAGTTCAGAAATGTTGCATTTAATTCATTAAACATTATATTTCAATATAACAAAAGCTTTTTTGTTTTATTATGCATATATTAAAACACTTAGTAGCAAAACGCAAAGTTTTAAAATTGTGTATATCATACGAAAATTGATACATGTATTCCACAAATGTGTTGCGGTAACAAATCGAACACAATTTTGCATAAATCTTTTAACCGCTATGATTAAGATTATGGAAAACAAAGGGAGGTAATAATGTTAAAACCATTGCTAATTTTAGGAAAATTTCATGTGTGCTGGTTTCGCACTGGAAAACAATGTTTAAACTCATATTTGTGTAATAGCATCTACATTTGCACATTTTCTGAGCTTGAATACTAAAATAAGCAAGATAAGTCTGCAGTTTTGTAGAAAAAGTTGGTAAAAATAGGAAAATTATGCAAAATAGTGGTTTGTAACATGCCGCAAACATAATTTTTTTCTTTTTTCTTCATATTTGAAGTCATTATGGCAACATATTTCTTCATGTGACACCTAACAGATGAAGAAAGACTAAGATTGAAGCATTTATTTGATAATAAATACGAAATAATAACTGAATGCCACATCTAGAAGGGGGCGTACACTCCAAGCGGCTATGGTATTCTGCGGTGTAGTTTTCTGCGGCAAAAGGCTAAGGCTTAAAGCTCACCATGCACTATATTATCTTGAAAATAAACATGCCATGTCATCAAAAATGCATGTGTCACATTTATGCCACAGTAAACTTTGTGTCAACATCAAGCACTTAAGTTATGGGCCTCAAAGCATTAACAAAAGGAAAATATGTGCTCATTAAGGTTCCCTATGCACTTGAAAATGTTTCCAAGCTGTGTCTTGTTCAAAATGATGTTCTCATAGTCAGATATATTTGCCCACTGTTTCCAATTGTAGCACTTTGATTTTCAGACTGTGGTACTGTTTGACGTGGTCGCAGTTTAAAAGGGAGAACGAGTGGACCCCGAGAACGGTTACACGCATTCAAGACATCGTAAGCCACAGAATCACCCAATCGCACGACACTTTCCAGGTCAGGGTCTGAATTCAACGGAATAGAATCTTGAACTTGTTTCTCTACACAGGGCACATGCCTGCAGAAACTTTATAGTTTCGAAATACTACTTTTTTGAAAAGTACACCTTTGTTTTTCCTAGCGTGATTGTTTTTATAACTGTGCTGTGATTTCTTATGGAGTGATCTCATTTTGAATGGTATTTTAATGAATGAATATCAATATTTGGTGCATGTATTATGTAATCATATGGGAATATACATCTGTAAGACTGATTGATATTGTCAATAATCATTGTAAACATTTGACATATAACTTGTGTGCTTCTCTACTAAATAGAGTCAAATGTTGTGAATAGGAACACTATTTTTTGGATTATTTCTGTTCTGGTTGTTCCCCTTGAATTGTGTGAAATTTTGGAATTACTTTAAAATACAAACAAAACACAGGATACAGTTCAGAAATGTTGCATTTAATTCATTAAACATTATATTTCAATATAACAAAAGCTTTTTTGTTTTATTATGCATATATTAAAACACTTAGTAGCAAAACGCAAAGTTTTAAAATTGTGTATATCATACGAAAATTGATACATGTATTCCACAAATGTGTTGCGGTAACAAATCGAACACAATTTTGCATAAATCTTTTAACCGCTATGATTAAGATTATGGAAAACAAAGGGAGGTAATAATGTTAAAACCATTGCTAATTTTAGGAAAATTTCACGTGTGCTGGTTTCGCACTGGAAAACAATGTTTAAACTCATATTTGTGAAATAGCATCTACATTTGCATATTTTCTGAGCTTGAATACTAAAATAAGCAAGATAAGTCTGCAGTTTTGTAGAAAAAGTTGGTAAAAATAGGAAAATTATGCAAAATAGTGGTTTGTAACATGCCGCAAACATAATTTTTTTCTTTTTTCTTCATATTTGAAGTCATTATGGCAACATATTTCTTCATGTGACACCTAACAGATGAAGAAAGACTAAGATTGAAGCATTTATTTGATAATAAATACGAAATGAATGCCACATCTAGAAGGGGGCGTACACTCCAAGCGGCTATGGTATTCTGCGGTGTAGTTTCTGCGGCAAAAGGCTAAGGCTTAAAGCTCACCATGCACTATATTATCTTGAAAATAAACATGCCATGTCATCAAAAATGCATGTGTCACATTTATGCCACAGTAAACTTTGTGTCAACATCAAGCACTTAAGTTATGGGCCTCAAAGCATTAACAAAAGGAAAATATGTGCTCATTAAGGTTCCCTATGCACTTGAAAATGTTTCCAAGCTGTGTCTTGTTCAAAATGATGTTCTCATAGTCAGATATATTTGCCCACTGTTTCCAATTGTAGCACTTTGATTTTCAGACTGTGGTACTGTTTGACGTGGTCGCAGTTTAAAAGGGAGAACGAGTGGACCCCGAGAACGGTTACACGCATTCAAGACATCGTAAGCCACAGAATCACCCAATCGCACGACACTTTCCAGGTCAGGGTCTGAATTCAACGGAATAGAATCTTGAACTTGTTTCTCTACACAGGGCACATGCCTGCAGAAACTTTATAGTTTCGAAATACTACTTTTTTGAAAAGTACACCTTTGTTTTTCCTAGCGTGATTGTTTTTTTAACTGTGCTGTGATTTCTTATGGAGTGATCTCATTTTGAATGGTATTTTAATGAATGAATATCAATATTTGGTGCATGTATTATGTAATCATATGGGAATATACATCTGTAAGACTGATTGATATTGTCAATAATCATTGTAAACATTTGACATATAACTTGTGTGCTTCTCTACTAAATAGAGTCAAATGTTGTGAATAGGAACACTATTTTGTGGATTATTTCTGTTCTGGTTGTTCCCCTTGAATTGTGTGAAATTTTGGAATTACTTTAAAATACAAACAAAACACAGGATACAGTTCAGAAATGTTGCATTTAATTCATTAAACATTATATTTCAATATAACAAAAGCTTTTTTGTTTTATTATGCATATATTAAAACACTTAGTAGCAAAACGCAAAGTTTTAAAATTGTGTATATCATACGAAAATTGATACATGTATTCCACAAATGTGTTGCGGTAACAAATCGAACACAATTTTGCATAAATCTTTTAACCGCTATGATTAAGATTGTGGAAAACAAAGGGAGGTAATAATGTTAAAACCATTGCTTATTTTAGGAAAATTTCACGTGTGCTGGTTTCGCACTGGAAAACAATGTTTAAACTCATATTTGTGTAATAGCATCTACATTTGCACATTTTCTGAGCTTGAATACTAAAATAAGCAAGGTAAGTCTGCAGTTTTGTAGAAAAAGTTGGTAAAAATAGGAAAATTATGCAAAATAGTGGTTTGTAACATGCCGCAAACATAAATTCTTTTTTCTTCTTATTTGAAGTCATTATGGCAACATATTTCTTCATGTGACACCTAACAGATGAAGAAAGACTAAGATTGAAGCATTTATTTGATAATAAATACGAAATAATAACTAAATGCCACATCTGGAAGGGGGCGTACACTCCAAGCGGCTATGGTATTCTGTGGTGTAGTTTCTGCGGCAAAAGGCTAAGGCTTAAAGCTCACCATGCACTATATTGTCTTGAAAATAAACATGCCATGTCATCAAAAATGCATGTGTCACATTTATGCCACAGTAAACTTTGTGTAAACATCAAGCACTTAAGTTATGGGCCTCAAAGCATTAACAAAAGGAAAATATGTGCTCATTAAGGTTCCCTATGCACTTGAAAATGTTTCCAAGCTGTGTCTTGTTCAAAATGATGTTCTCATAGTCAGATATATTTGCCCACTGTTTCCAATTGTAGCACTTTGATTTTCAGACTGTGGTACTGTTTGACGTGGTCGCAGTTTAAAAGGGAGAACGAGTGGACCCCGAGAACGGTTACACGCATTCAAGACATCGTTAGCCACAGAATCACCCAATCGCACGACACTTTCCAGGTCAGGGTCTGAATTCAACGGAATAGAATCTTGAACTTGTTTCTCTACACAGGGCACATGCCTGCAGAAACTTTATAGTTTCGAAATACTCCTTTTTTGAAAAGTACACCTTTGTTTTTCCAAGCGTGATTGTTTTTATAACTGTGCTGTGATTTCTTATGGAGTGATCTCATTTTGAATGGTATTTTAATGAATGAATATCAATATTTGGTGCATGTATTATGTAATCATATGGGAATATACATCTGTAAGACTGATTGATATTGTCAATAATCATTGTAAACATTTGACATATAACTTGTGTGCTTCTCTACTAAATAGAGTCAAATGTTGTAAATAGGAACACTATTTTTTTGGATTATTTCTGTTCTGGTTGTTCCCCTTGAATTGTGTGAAATTTTGGAATTACTATAAAATACAAACAAAACACAGGATACAGTTCAGAAATGTTGCATTTAATTCATTAAACATTATATTTCAATATAACAAAAGCTTTTTTGTGTATATCATACGAAAATTGATACATGTATTCCACAAATGTGTTGCGGTAACAAATCGAACATAATTTTGCATAAATCTTTTAACCGCTATGATTTAGATTATGGAAAACAAAGGGAGGTAATAATGTTAAACCATTGCTAATTTTAGGAAAATTTCATGTGTGCTGGTTTCGCACTGGAAAACAATGTTTAAACTCATATTTGTGTAATAGCATCTACATTTGCACATTTTCTGAGCTTGAATACTAAAATAAGCAAGATAAGTCTGCAGTTTTGTAGAAAAAGTTGGTTAAAATAGGAAAATTATGCAAAATAGTGGTTTGTAAATGCCGCAAACATAAATTCTTTTTTCTTCTTATTTGAAGTCATTATGGCAACATATTTTTTATATAAAAGTTAATTTTTCGTTATAATATGATTATTAATCATTCAAAATGATGATTTCACTAATGAATATCATAGCCGCACGCTAACCACCTGTGTTCAAATTTACCGCCAGCTAAATATAGATGGCAATTAACACGGTTCACATGGCCGCAACCGTTCGCTGTCAACCAAATGTTGCAGTAATCAAATTACCAGACAAATACCGACAAACTCGGTTTAATTCAATTCATTATTTGTTAATTACAATTAAGATATACTCATGCAATGACAAGTATGCAAATTACAATGACTTTGAAGGGGAAATATATTTTACAATTTGACAAGATGGCCGACTCGAAATTTTCCGAGTCAAATAAATTTGACTTTTCAAAGTAAAAAATACGCTTAGATTCGGAGCTCGCAGCGCCAATTGTATTGAAATAACATAGAATCAATGTTACCTCTCCACATCTGGTGATGTGGATAACACCGAAGAATGGAGCCTCAACAGGATATTTACAGATAAAATTAACAGAAACAAATTCAACACAACTTCTTCTTGATCACACACGGGGTCTCGCCGTTATAGACCAGTTCACGCGTGACGTCACGCGCACCTGCGTGTTTACATCCGGGCTAACACACACACAACATAATATATATACATATATAATATAATATATACACATTGTTTCATTAATATTTACCCCCATTGATGTCAAACGTAATTTCTTGTTTTTATGATGTATTTCGTGCATTGCCGTAACATTACATCTTCATACTGAATGACGTATTTATAATTAACCGATGCCCGCTAAATACGTTAAATATTTTTTATTTACATTTTATAATTCATAAATACTTTATTTTTTATAAATAAAACGGGCCTTTTTCTTTACCGTGTTCAATTTCAATCTGATAATCTATCGACTTCAAATTTGTACAATAATTATGTAACATATCTAATTTAAGCAACTGTTAAGTATGTCGGTGGTAAATTTATTCAACCAAATGCCTAGTTACTAAATACTACCAGAATGAAGACATGGTGGCATCATCAATTGCGTTTAATGACCCGACTGTCATCTGCCACCTTGTGTGATTTATGACACCATGTTGTTAGTTAGGTCTGGACAATATCTGATCACAACGAGATAATCGGATTAGGCAGAACAAAGGGGCAATAAAACACCGGTATACAAAGGTTTAAACGATTTTAAGATTGATGCAAACAATCAAATGAAAACTACTGCATTTAATTTAATTAAATGTTTATTTAATGTGTCAACATGTTAGTTTTCCCGGACCAGGGTAAAGGTCCCTGCCCAGACATTATGGTTAATTTGTAAATGTTTTTTATTTGGATTTGATCTATTTATTCATTGTGTTCAATCTTATTTGTTTCAGTAACGTAGAACAACTTGTTGGCATGTTGAAAAATAAAATCTAAATATAATCGTTTAAATTTAACCGATCACGCTCTATTTCTCCCCATTGATTGTATCTTTCTTTTGACTACCAATATAGCCCGGATGTAAACACGCAGGTGCGCGTGACGTCACGCGTGAACTGGTCTATTCGCGTCTGACATGACCATCGGTCGAAACGGTCTTGTACCGGTTCGGTCATTTTACCACACTGGTGACCTTTTTTTTGGACGCACATGACAAGATTGGAACTCGTCCTAACATAGGGCGATCACAAAAGCTCATCTTGATCACTTTGTGCTCAAGTAATGTAAAAACTTAACAGATAAATAAATAATAAATAGAAGAACATATATACAACTAGCATTTGCACAATCCCCACGCAGAGTTGTCGTTCATTGTTGGCATTTGCATTTTATTTTGTGAGCATAACGTGGATACCGAGACATTTACTCGTATTTGTAACTTGATTAAAATGTCAATGAACATTGTACATTCTAAACGTTTAATTGATAAACTCAAAATGGATGCTTGGCTTTATCCAATATTTTGAAGGATTTCTCTAAAATCGGCTTATTTAGAACTTATGATGAATTCAATAGAATCTGATTGCGGGAATGTTATCCGACATTTCCTTGATTATTGAATGAGGTCAAAACTTAGGTAAGGCTATTTAATCAAGATGTAAACTGCCTGTTTTCATAGCTTGGATTATATGGGGAAAAATATTGCCAATAAATTTATATAAATCATAGCAAAGGTAATAGAAATTTGCCCAATGGCATTCAAGTGTGGTATAAATAGCGGAAAAGAAAATCTTTTGCAAGAGCAATTTAAATACACTGTATACTGTAGTACTTGACACAGTTAAACGTAATATAAGGAGTTTTGGGATATGTACAAACTTATTTATATGTTTTAGAATATATAATTCAATAAGAATTTCAACAAATGATGCTACCTGTTATGATAAGATGCGTTAATCAGTATTACACCTCTACCTACTCGTTTTTGCTTTATACGGTAACAATAAAAACCTAAAACAGCCGTTCCTGAAAACTTTTCATTTAATGTAACGTTTTTGATGTCATTATTTGCACCATAAATAATTGTCATACGTGTTTATCCAATTGAGCTTAAAATTTAAAGCAATACTAGCTTCTCACATTTTATTTTTACTAGTAACATGCAAAATTAAAATCGTTTTTATATAATAATCCTTAACATCTCACATTAACGTTGCATATGTTCATGGATTGTTTTCAAAATAAGTTATTAAATTTAATGCAATTGTGAAAAGTGTGTCTTGGCGTTATCGTTAGCGAGTTGTTCCAAAGAGAAAATATACGTACAGGAAAGAAGTACTCCAAATGTTATGTTGAAATCGAACGTTCTTTAATTAATCTTTTGAATACTACTTTTCAAATATGTATAGCATATAAAAACCACGTTCACACGAAAAGTGCCAGAGATGCTAATTACCTTCTACTTAGCTAGCGTAAACATTACCTTCGGCGGCAGAAAATGTCAAGTTGTGAAGTGAACAGGAAACAAAGTGGGACGTGCGCTGACCATGTATAAACATGAGCATGTGAAATAAGCATGAATAACGATAAATGTAAATTGTTTAATTTCAATAGCACCAGTTTGATTGAGAAATCAATAAAGGACAAATGGGATGCAAAATAAGCTTATAAATTAACCGGTGACCTTTTCGTATTAATAGGATAATAAACTGTTTTCCCCAACCCCTAGAATTACATGTAATACAATATCAAATGCTAAGATTCTGTTTGAAAACTCTAAAATTTTGTGTTTTGTGCCGTCTTCGAACTTCTGATATTCTTAACACATGTAATAGTTGAATAATCATACAGCTATCAAATAATATTATTCATAAATCTTTAGTTGGGCTGCTTACAGTTGTCGCATATATTAACGTACCATGTTGTTTGGAATTGTTTATACATTCTTTCTGTTATAGTATTTGTACTTTGGCGGTAAGTTAATTTAAGTTTTTCCGATGTGATTCATCCTTGATTCAAATATAGCTTTATTGCACTACCCAGGTAAAGAAATGTTTTATTGAGCATAATTATGGGATGTCTGCATGCAAACATCATGCCAGTTATTTACACTTTTTTGACGGATAACGGAAAACTGTAGACACACTATTAACACTACAATGAAAATATGAAAAGTATGATTCCATTGATTTGTATAAAAAGTAACAACTGACATTCTTTACTGTGAATATTTTTTTGCACAAATATTGATGCTTCCTTTTTCTTGCGGCACCCTATGTGTTACTTTAATAAATCTAAAATCAAATATCTAAAAAAAATGTACGTTAGCAAAACACATATTTGTTTGCACGAATATAAGTTTTTAAATTAAATCCTATCAATGTATTTTAAATGGATGATACAACACTCGTAGCCTTGCAACTGGTAGGGTACGATAGGAATACATGTATTACGTATGACATGTGGAAAATAGCGTAAAAGGCGAACTATTTTAAAGACAGATCTTGAATGTCAAATATTTATTTATGTAGTAAATGTTTTTTTTAATTTTATAGTTCAAATGTCGTACTTACGACACAAAGAAGTCGTAACTACGATAAAACATGTTATATGTTTTGTGCCTGCCACATGGAAGTTTGCATACAATGACGATAAGTGCCAGTACTTGTTTGTCATTGGCGCATGCGTGGCCCACCGGGACACACAAGTTTTCCAGGTTTCGTCGCTCTATGACACATACTTGGACACATACGTGCGTTATAAGGCTCCCATTATAGGGTAACGGAGCAAATACGGGCCGTATAGCGAGACTTCGGCGACACTTTCATCGGACACGACGCAGCCAAGACGGATGGTCGAACGTGGCGGATGCGTGGCCCACCGAAACACACAAGTGTGCCAATTTTCGTCCCTCTCGGACACATACTTGGACACATAAGTGCGTTATAAGGCTCCCATTAAAGGGTAACGGAGCCAATACGGGCCGTATAGCGAACCTTCGGCGACAATTTTTTACCGGAAACGAAGGCAAACGGACGAACGGTCGAACTTGGCGCATGCGTGGCCACCGGAACACACAAGTGTGCCAAGTTTCGTCCCTCTAGGACATACACTCGGACACATAAGTGCGTTATAAGGATCCCATTATAGGGTAACAGAGCCAACACGGGTTGTATGGCGAACCCTCGGCGGCACTTTCACACGAAACGACGGCCCCAGGACGGACGGTCATGCGTGGCCTACCGGTACACACAAGTTTCGTCGCTCTCGGACACATACTCGGACACATAAGTGCGTTATAAGGCTCCAATTATAGGGTAACGGAGCCAATACGTGAAGTATAGCGAACCCTCGGCGACATTTTCAACGGACACGAAGGCGCCCGGACGGACGGTCGAACTTGGCGCATGCGTTGCCCACCGAGACACACAAGTGTGCCAGGTATCGTCGCTCTCGGACTCATACTCGGACACATGAGTGCGTTATAAGGCTCGCATTAAAGTGTAACAGAGCCACCACGTGCCTTATAGCGAACCTTTGGAGACACCTTTAGGTAGGGTAGGGTAGGGAAGGGTAATGTAGGGTAGGGTAGGGTAGGTTGGGTAGGGTAGGGTAGGGTAGGGTAGGGTAAGGTAAGGTAAGGTAAGGTAAGGTAGCCAATTCATGACCCAGACTGCGTATTCCTTATTTATATGTGATATAAAGCCTATTTGCGCATGCCGCGATTCGTGATGCAGTATCTTTCCAACGCTTGGTGACATAGCATATGTACTCATATAGAGTGGTTCATGCATGTACTTTAAATGCGTCTTCCAAAGGAAAAACGTTCAACAGGCAAGTCCGAGTTTTTGTGCATTAATTGCTTTAGAAAAGATATTTCTCGTTTAAATTTCAACCTGACCAAAGACCTATAGAATACATTCTATAGGTCTTTGTCCTGACTCAACAGTTACTGTTAAAATACCTTATACGCACAATAGGCCCCCGATCAAATTACATGTCACTCAAGAAGGTCGGGGTTTATTAGACATGGTCTAAGTTGTCATTAGAATGAAATCTGTGTGTGTGGAATAAGGAATATATTTTGTTTAATACATTATTTACGTAACGAAAGTCAAAATGTTGACAATACGAAGAAAATATGTTTATTTGACAACTGTCGCGATTTTAATTGTTTATTGCGCGGTGTTTCGCCCGGGCATGCATACTTATTCATGCTCGATTGTTTATCACAATGGATTTAAAGAAAACTCAATGAGACGTTGTCGTTACGTGTACTTAGATCTCGGGTCTAACAAAGGTGTGCAGATACGAAAACTATATGAACCTTGGTTGTACCCTAACGGTAAAATTTTGCCATTTTACGACAAGATATTTGGTAAAATCCGCCATTACTCCAGGCGCGATGTCTGTACGTTTGGTTTTGAGGCGAATCCACGACACATGAAGCGATTAAAGTACATCGAAAAGCGTTACAGAAGCTACAATATCAACGTCACTTTCTTCAATAATGCTGTCAGCAACATCTCCTCTGAAAGCGTCACCATTTATTCGGACACAAATTTTGATATTGACTGGGGTTCAGGTATTCAAAGCAGCTTGATTGACAATAAAGCCAACATGACTATGTATACGGTGCAAACCATTGATATCGTACAGTTCTTTGCCGAAAACATTGTTCCGTTAAAACCGGACTACGTGTTCGCTAAGATGGATATAGAAGGTTCAGAATTCATAGTCCTTCCCCATATGCTGAAGGGTGGGCTTCTCTGTGATCACGCGATATCTTCAATGGTGTTAGAGATGCATGACAGCGTCAGAGAGGAATTTCATTCAGACCTATCCTTTGCCACATTGAAGGAAAGATTGAAGGACCAAGCTTGTACACCAACTACAATACACAATCTAGATGACGAGACATACACGAGGGACGTGCCATTTGAGCCATGTGAGGAAGAAAGCAATACATATTTTACCTATTAGGTTTCAATGTTCAACGCAAATAAATAACGTGCATTAAAACTTTTAAAAGAGTTTTGTGTATGTTGCAGAGTTACGATGCCAACGAGAATTCTTTTTTAAATTCAATATAAGACATACAATGTATACATGTATAGGATAATAAAACAAAGTGATACCATGTAGCAGCAATAATGTTCAAACATGTTATACAAGATATGCTAATATATATAATTGTTTGACCTTGTGGTTTCCTTTTGATTAAAAAAGGGTTAATATGTATTTGTTTCTTTGGTTGTTTGTGATAGGTGTTTTTAAAAACAAAAACAGAAAAAGAACCAAAAAAAAACAACAACAACAGAATAGTTATGAATAAGGATGAGTTGCATAAAGTGGGTAGAAAGCATACTGGACTTGTTTATGAAAGTTTAACGTGTTTCCATTTTTGTTCAAATATATGAAGTGTATTATTGTTTAGGGCAATTTCTTTTTCAATTTGAATCTTCAGTTTTAAATAATTGATAAAAACAGTTCATTGTAGGTATTTGTTTTCTGTATTTCATGCTGAATATAAAATATTTAATTAATGTAATTATGTAATTCACAGCGTTATTAACCTTTTGTATTTTGAAGGTATTTACCCCAAAACTGATGATTAAGAGAGATAGTTTTACATTTAATTGTTGTTTCTCTAGAAAGGTTGTCAATTGATTCCATAGAGATTGAATGTGTTTACACTCACAGAAAAGGTGTTCTATTGTTTCAATATGTTCACTACACATATCGCATAGATTTGTGTTGGATATGTTGCACTTAAAAAGGTGTTTATTTGTAGCTATGATTCTCTGGATGTATTTATATTGAACATTTCTCAGTGTGCTATCAGTAGTTGATGTATATGGCATGACAAATATTTGTTTCCAATTTAATTCTTTTTCTCAAAGAAGATTTTGCCATTTAGTTTGAGCTTTAGAGATTTCGGCAGGGTTTTTAATTTGAAGTGTGTAAAATATTTTGTTCGTTTTATTTTGTTTTGCAATAATGTGTTCAACGAATGTTTTTTGAGTACATGGTGTGTTATTTGTATTGGTTACAGCTTTAATATGTATGGGTATACTTTTGATCAATGTGTAGTACATCAGGAAATTACGTGTAGGTATTCCGAATATGTAGCAAAAGTTATCAAACAAATAGAAGTCGTTTATTCTGTAGTCGTACAATTGATCTACATATTTTATGTTTCGTTCGAACCAATGTTTGTAGAAAAACTTTTTTGTTAGTAGTTATGTCTTTATTATTCCATAGAATGATTTTACTGTTTATCTTGGTTTCTAAATTATGAGTAACTTTACACCGTGCCGATAGAACATTCGATAGAAATATGTTTTTGGTTGAAATTTCATCTAAGATATTATTGTCGATATTACATTCAAAAAGTAAGGAGTCACCATATGTTTTAAGAATTTTCTGGTAGAATAATTTCCATTTACTCGTATTGGTATTATCTAAATATCTTTTAACCCAACTACATTTGATTGCATTCAGGACAGAATCCATATCCGTTAGTCTGATACCTCCGCATTCTACTGATTGAATTTATAGAGTTCGCTTAATTTTATCAGGTTTACCGTCCCATATGAAATTAAATATTTCTGATATTATATCTTCAATAATATCATTAGGTGGGTTTGGGAGAACTGTTAGTGTATAAATTAATTTAGGGAGTGCAAACGTTTTCATCATGGTGTTTTTTTCCGATTAGTGTAAGTTAACGAAGCTGCCGTGATTTTAAACAATTTTTTTAATTTTTGTAATTAAGGCAATATGTTTTTTAGAATTGTTTCATTTTCATTGTTTGTAAAGGTAATTCCTAACGGTGTTGCTTCATCTGATGTCCAGTTGAAATTCATTTCTTTTTTAAGATGAATATCGCTTTGTTTAAATTAACCTACTCGTAGCACAGTGCATTTACTTTTGTTTAGTTTAAGACCCGATGCCATTCCAAAAAGAGTTAGCGATTCTATAAGATTATTGAATGAGTCACTACTGTCATTTACAAAATAAGTTGCATCGTCAGCAAATAGGGACTGTTTAATTTCTTCGTAAGGTTCTACGTGAATTCTTACGTGCCAAATGAGCCCTGTGACAACAAAGCAATACGTCTGATGCATTTTCGATTTTAATGTTCAACTCAAATAAATAATGTGCATTACAAGATTTGTGTGTACATTTCAAAGTGGCGATGCAAAGTGTAATTGCGTGTAGCAACGACCTGAACTTAATAATACACTTGTTTAAAACATTAGTTGTAAAATATAAGTGAGTATGATGGTGTTTTATTGCAAACGAATTGTTTCTGTTATTTTATTGCAAACGAATTGTTTCTGTAATTAATTTAACGAAACATTTGATTCATGAAACTAATAAAGGAATGATGTAATTTCAATAAATAAACGTTTGTTGCTTGTTTTTGTTGATTGTCATTTCGCGCGTTTACTTCCAGTATTCACACATGTTTAGACTTCACAATTACGAATAAGAAATGTCTTCATTCAGACAACGATGTGAAATTAATATATAGAGATGGTATGTTTTTAATCTAATACAAATTGGATTTTTCTGTCGATAAGATGACTTTCCGGACACTAGAATTTCCATTCTAGTGAAATTTTCGGACACCATAAGAAAACTTGCAGGATCCAAACTTAAAAATCTGATATAAACTCATTGAGCATAAATGCCTGTAGAACGAATGAAGTGATCCTTCCAGTCAATAGTGACCATGAGCAACTCAATAGTAGCTTTATACGGCGTACCATTTGGGTCGAAAGACCTACTAGGTAACAAGAGAAATGTACTTCGACGTACAATATGTACGTCAAAGTACAAAAATTGTACTTCGACGTACACATGAAATACACTTCGAAGTATATGTTTGTACTTCGACGTACAAAATTTCTGAACAGCCAATCAATACAGTCGTCTCTTGAGCCGCTTTTCCTTCAGATTTATTCATAATAAATGTTTAAAATATCATTTTTTAAATGAGGACAAAATGAATAAAAAAATCAAAATTGAAAAAAATACAAAGAAGTTTCAAGTATTTAATGCATGGCAATATATTATATACCAATTTGAAGAAGATTCAATGTTACCATTTTTTAAATTAAAATTATCAAGCATATTGTGAGTATTTATTGACCATGCGGGACGGAGTATCACGTTCCAGCGCATTACTGTGTAGGAAATTCCCAACGGTAACCAAACAGTTACCAAACGATTACGGGATTAAAAATGTATAATAACCTCCCTGGTTAGGTCGTATTTTGTGATAACCATTATTTGCATAAGTCAGAGGTTAATTCCGCCACGCCAAGTCAATAAATACGCACAATATCTATGAGTTAGCGGTCAACAGTCGCATAATTTGGTATAAATAATATTAATAATAATCTTCAACAATTACGCTCAATATCTATGGGTTAGCGGTCGAAAGTCGCATAATTTGGTATAAATAATAATAATAATAATGTTCAATGTCAAATATCTCTAAAAGCGACAGATGTAAGGCGTCTTCTGATTGGCTAACACTCAAGGGTCGGTAAAAACTGTACGTCGAAGTACAATTGTGTACGTCGAAATACCAAAAAATGTACTTCGGCGTACAAATTGTACGTCGAAATACATTTCTCTTTTTACCTAGTAGGTCTTGTTGACTTTCGACACAAATGGTACGCCATAGCTTTACATGAATCAAAGCGCTCAAGGCGCTGCAGTTGTTCGCTCTTTGAACGTATTTAATATTACTTACAGTCACATGGCATGAAGTTCGACTTGTGAACACCAATATAATTTTCTTTTAATTGTCTAAAGTGGTGAGATTTTGACAAAAGAAGAGGAAAATGCCATTGATTAACAATCTCTCTTAATTTTATACAGGATTCACACAAACTCCACTTATGATTACAAAGATGAAAAAAGAAATTCAACGTATATCTAAGTTGGCGTTAAGGAAAAGTCTGTCAGTCTAACAAAGAATGCCACACCATAATTCTAATAATACATGTAGTGATATCAACGAGCATTGTATTAAATTCTCGATCAAACCACATTAAAAATATTAAATATTTTTAGTCTGAAATTAAAAACTTAATTTAATGTATTTCCAGTTAAGTTTTATTCATTTTTATGTACTGACATTAACGCGTAACTCTACTCTAGCCGTCACCAATATTGTTATGAACGTACCATCTACTCCAATGTTTAATTCGTAAGGAAACGTATTTTGTCTATAGTTTCAATGGGTCAATACTTTCTCATCGTGTGCATTTGTTCTGATTTAAAAATTGTTATCCTAAAATACTTAATGTACTGAATTGCACGTCTATATATAGTAAAAAAAACTGGTCTGATGCAACATGCACGCTTTTCATTCATGGAACTTGACAGACGACATCAACTATTTCGAACTCTTATAAAAACACGTTTATTTTAGATGCGTACGAAGCGAATTTAATCAGCAAATATTAATTAAAATTGCTATAAAAAGCGAAATATACATGTACTGAAATTAAATTGCTACCACGTAGATTATTTAAAGGTTATTGTTTTCACAACTTACTCGCCATAAGGATTTAATTGCTCACCATATGCTTTTAACTTTTCATAAGTAACTATTGTTTACAGTTAAGGTGTGAGGATGATGCCCGACAACGTATGTAATGTACTGTATTAATTACCGTTTTAAATAACGTAAATGGTAAAACTGTAATAATTATTATGTGTTAAACCATCTGCGGTAAACTCTTACTTCATTAACAGAAAGCGAAAATTACAGTTTAGTGACTAGAAAGTAACCTGCGAATTTCTCGTGACGAATCTTTTTCAGCACACATGCCCGTAATGTGGCTTGTCAAATTTACCTCAGATGCCCGGGTATTCGCTAACGAAATTATTTTGATCAAAAATAGAACACGGTGGCAAAAGACGCCTTAATGTGCACTGGTAGACAATTTAACGACAATTCATGTATGGTTGCCCTTAAAAGGACAATGTTACTCTGCAAAGGGAGTGCTGAAAATTATAGAAGATCTTCTTCCCGCTTCTCGCGCTCTGCGCTGGTTGTAAGGCGTCTCTAGACGCCACAAGCTGTCGACCCCAACCCCTGAACGGTTTCCCCAACACGTTGAGCGTACTGGGTACCGCCGTCCTTTGACACGTCAATTATCTTCAAAGGGCCACCCCCTCCAAAACCTGGCCTGTATATTTTCCCAAGGTCCGCCACGCCATATCCACTACGCTGCCACCTCCGCTGACCCCGTCCCTCTTCCGGGGATGTAATGAAACCATTATCTACCAAAGGACAATTACCATACCGCTTGGCGATCCATTCAAGTTCTGGGAGTCAGCGAATTCAGCAGGAGAGGACGTCCGGGTCGAGGGATGACGGTACTCGCTTGATTAACAGAGCCGCCCGAGGAAGTTCCCATATCCGACACTCCTCAGGCGACGTAGTGAAACCACTATCCTCCTACAGACAATTACCATTCCGCTTGGCGATTCTTCGGAGTCTTCAATAAAATCTTCCGCGAGTGACAGATCGCGACGTGCATGCCCCAGCTGCTGAACGAGCTCTGTTAAACTAATGAATAATATATCATTTATAGAGTTACCTTTGATTTTTTGGACAATCGCCATTTTCTTTTACATTTTCAACTTTAATCGCGAGCTGACAGAATAGAAAAAACAACCTATAAATAATGTAATAAATCAGAAAGATTTAAATTGTTGTTGTAGCTTTATGTCACTTGTTTGTCGCATGTTCAGCGCTGAAATTTGTGTTATTAATTACACGTGTATTCAAAACCACACGAAAATGTTTGTAAATACAAATTATAATACGGGAGATCACATCATTTGTGTCCTCAATTTGCTCATTATGAGTTTATTTTTTCACCATCTAAATACATGTATATGGTATTCAAATATTTGATGATCATGCAGTTTTCTTTCGACATGCAGTTTTCTTTCGACACATTCAAATCATACTTTTCTAGCCGCATCATGCGCAAATAGGTCTTATGGCGCGTTGGCTAGCGTAACTAAAGCTCTGTCTGCACAGTTGTGCAAGGTTTCGTGGTCTCATTATGTATCTCCTGACCTACTGCGAGTTGCGCAGGCTGGACCATAGCTACGCTAGCCGCATATGGCATAAGACCCATTTTCGCATGACGCGGATCTATAAAAATATCTTTTTCTTATAAATGGAGCATCTTAGCACAATACTTTTCGACAGGAAATTGAAGTCAAACTGTGTTATTTATAGCGAACTGGCAAATGTTGGTAAGATTTCAGTCTTTCAAGAACGACCTCCATACGGACTGAAGAGTACGGCAAACAATTGCGGTTAGAAAAGGAAACGATTTCCGTCTTTAATGACATTATATTTTTCGGTAGTTTTTGTTTCTCATCTTGAATGCAATACTATGTTATCAATGTTTATCGATATTCCGTCGTGTCTTACCCGGATGATTAAGTACCGAGTCAAAATGCTAAATATTATTTAAACATATATCTCACACACATTATTAATATCGAAACTGATCAACCCAAACAGTTTTGTTGTTTTATATTGAGTTTTAGCGAAAGTTGATAAATTATTTCCGATTGTCACGAATTTTCCCAATGAACTGCGATTTACTTATCGATATAAAAAAAACAATGATGAATTGGAATTCATATGAATATTAAAATAAAACTTTTTTCTTTTAATATTTTGTTTGCATGATTTTTCCGTTTTTCTTCGGTTCATCTGATAAAGAATCGGCCATTATTAAGGTTGGTAACTAATAGCAGCAACTGCGCACGTGTATGTGTGAATTTCAAAGTTCATTAAGAAGTCCTGCTGCAGATTTCTCAGCCATATAATTTTTTTCTCGGCGCGTATGCCGACGGTGATCAGGTTTTGGGTCATCAACTAAAGTGGCTTGCAAAACTTGCTCTTAATCTAAGTTGTTCGCAAGCGAACAACTAAAAACCGATAGTTGTAATTTAAGTAAGCATAATGGATGCATGAATTCTAGCTGCACTATCATGCGGTTTAGTTGTCCCTGTAAGATATTCCATTTTGACGTGTTTTTGTGTTGTGGGAAGGAAGCTGGAGTACCCGGAAAATCCTAACAGTCCGGTATTGTTAGGTGGGAGCGGGCCTTGATCTCGGGTCGCCTGGGTGATAAGCGCGTTTACCAACCACTGCTCTAACCGGAGGGCCAATACATGAAATTCTCTAGCAAATAAATTATTAATACAAATCCAAATTTAAGCTTTAATGTAATACATTAGTTTTCGAAAGATATTAACATATCATAGTAGATAGTATATTTATATATGATAAAGTGAACTACACAACAAGATAATTTACTCTTTAATAGTTACATAAATTTTACATTATATCTGGGGTGTTTATAATTAAACAGTCAGCAAGAGTTACAATGTGATAATAATAATACTAAGTTAAGCTCGGACACATGACATTAAGTTGCCGAGCCCTACATAAATAAACTGACCCACCCCAATAAGGAGTTGCGATGTGCCGCTGTTAATATGTATTTGCGTACGGAATCAAATGTATTAACGAATGCCTTCTTTTTTATCGTGATGTTAACGCTCGATTGGTCATTGACGGCTGAGGTACGGGGAATAAAGTATAATAAAAAGTACCCCTTAATACGACCGGTGCCTTGAGGCGTATTTTCCGTACACGGGGTAAATCGGAGCTTAAGAGTAACCGTGGGAATTAAGAGTGGGACCTATGCCGACAACGTCTAATTGATCGATACTTACGGACTATGTCGAATGCTGGGCGAAAATTGTTGAGGGCCATGTTAAAGAAAAAGCAATATACGTTTATGGTTTGTGTGTTCGCACTTCGTCGAACAAATACAATACGTTGTATTGATGAACATCTCCTTCATTGGACATGTTCAAGCGGAAGGAAATTTAGCTGACATCAATGCTCCCTTTGATTTTTGCCTATACCTCATACTCATACAAACCCATTTAATAATTACATACCGGTATAAGGCCCATTGTGTAAAGTTCTTATTCAACAAAAGACGCAGTCTGAATTGGATGACTGCACACGGATAGCTCGACTATCGACTGAAAACCGACTCATAAAAATAAACCGATATTTTGTTCGACAGCAAGGAACAACTAAAAGGCAGTGATTTGTAAATAAAGCCGTTGATTGCTGTCGACTTCAAAGCCAGGTATCTAATTACACATGGTTATCATTTTGGACAGAGCTATAATCACTTATTTTAAACGTATTTTTAAACGAAGATGATCAGTAAGTTAACAATGTACTGATAGAGCTCATGCTTCAGCAATGGTAATTATTGAAGCGTGCACATCTCGAAGAGTTTATAATTCGATATCCCCATTTATTATACACACAGCCATACAGTATACCAAAAAGGTATTATTAGTTACACCGTTAGCAACTGACGGTTTATGGGGTATACACCCTCAGTAATTTCATACCATACGAGGGCGGAGCTGTGTAACGATTATATCTCAACCGACTACTCGATTACTCGGGTCACTACACAATTAATATTTACAATAAAAGTGTATACTAATTGTATTTGTTTCAGTAAAATATATTTTGATTAATATTTTTCTCTTTAGCATGATACAAAAATGTTGTTGTTACACGTATTACTGTTTTGGATTGCATATGGAAACAGTATATGTTGCCAAATAACATACGATATTATTTACAAAATGATTATAATATAGGGTTAACCTCATACAATCATGTTATTATCCTTGCATTTTGATCGTTTTATTATACGATTTAAGATCCTGTCTAAAAGGAAGAACTAGTTTGAAATATAGCTTTTCAAAAATAACTATTTTTCTATTATTTTAAACCAAATATAATATGATTTTTACAAATACATGTAGATACATTAATGGACACGCAGAAAATTTAGAAAAATATTAGGACCATACATGTAGGTACAGTTTCACTTGATTAATGTAAGGAAATACTTATTTATGCTTTCGACAAATATATAAGCATGTGGTCATGTTTTATGTTAACCGAATATGGTCTCGCATCTTCGTCTAAATACACAAGGGACCATTTTCACTGAATGGGGAACATGTGCTTTATTATTATTCAGTTTAACCCATTTATGCCTAGTGGACTCTCCTATCCTTCTAAATCGGATCAATTTATTTCCAAAATTAGGTATGTCTAGTATATTTATTTCTATATTTAGAATATTTCTTCCAGAAATTCCTTTAAGCAAACAGCGCAGACCCTGATGAGACGCCGCATCATGCGGCGTCTCATCTGGTTCTACGCTGTTTGCCAAGGCCTTTTTTTCCAGACGCTAGGCATAAATGGGTTAATTTCCAATGCAAACACATCCCATATGACGGTAAGAGTTGCATTGTTAATACCTCTAACCTTAATGCACGATACACTCCAAGGTAAAGGGAATTTCCAGAACATAGAGAAACATTTACACAAGAGTATCAATTCATTTCCACTATTATAAATTTGTTTATTTAGTTTTGTTTAGAGAACGATTCATACTAATGAAAAATCGAGACCATTTTCTATGCAATCACAACGCACGCAAAATTGTAAACTTGAAATCTTGAAAACTGATCTCAAGAATCTTGTATCGACATAATCGCTCATTTAACCTAATCGTATCACGATTTTAAGGACTATCTTAGTACAAAAAAGGATTAATGGTGCTTTTTAAAATTTCCATTTAAAGTTTGTACTGTATTTAAAACTAAACATACTCACACTCTTGTGCAGTATATACAAGAAATTTCTATAAAGAAAGACGGCTTTGATTGTGGTCGGTGTTGATGAACGGTCAAAAGTTATATCTATGGGATCACATTTAGCGAAAGCCTTTTTTCTGCGTTGTCCTTAGTTGCATCACACGTTAATCAATGACGGGATGTTGCGCCATATATCGTGGCTTATTTCGCTTTATTAGATATATTTGATCAGATATCTATATTTACAGAATAGAAAAAACACAAGAAGAATGAAAATATTAATACGCGCGTTCTTCCATCAGACCTGTTTTAGTGGTTTGTCGCACATTGTTATTAGATTCCATTATTAATAATACCGTGAATCATCGCGCTCATACTTAGGGACCGTCCATAAAGTATGTCACGCTTCAGGTAGGGGAGGGGATGTAAGAAAGTGTGACAGTTTGTGACATGGGGAGGGGGGATCAGGCCATGTGTGATGTCACACATTTTTTAAAAAAATATTTATAATTTATTACTTATTTCTTAAGTAGAATTTAAAAATAATTTTCGAAAAATTTGTGAAACATTTGAATTAGTTTTATGTCAAAATAAGACGAATTGCGTATCTCCTGAATGTGTTGTTCGAATTTTTAATAGGTACCTTGGCTGGGCCGGCTTATTCAATAGGCACAACCTCCACGCAGATTTCATTAGTAAATGACGAAATAATTTATTAGACTGTTCCAATTTTAAGTTAGTAAAAGGTTGAAAGCAAATCTAAATTATAATTTCGTTTTTATTAAAGGTTAACACATGGATAAATATTCGTACTGCTGAAGCAAATCGTGTTAAAACATACTTCTTCAAAAAATCGGAACATTTACAACGACTTCAGATGGTTTCTGTATTTGATGTTGGTGTCTACCAGATATGTGTGAAGTACGGTGGCATTAAGGGGAAATATGTCATTCTTCGGTCACAATTACGTAGGTATGCGATAGCTATGAAATGCGAAAGAAATGTCTATGACGTGCGCTCGCGATAGCTGACTAATGGGAATACGTATATCCGATTAGTCTGGTTCCCAGCTTCTATTGTAAACAAATAGAACAAAGGGGCAGGTAATCCAGACTAGTATCCGATCAGAAAAGGTAGCGCGTGCGCAAGGAATAATTGACCTTCAGCTTATTTATACAGATCACTAACCACATTGATGTTTTAAGGAAGTTTATGTAGGCGATCACTTTATAGTAGATCTAATGTAACCTTTCAAGGTTTCGTGGTAAGTTAGCTATGTTTCTGATCATTTATTTCCACTCTATCAATGTGCTCACAAAATCAGAATCTAACATTAAGAATTATTACATATCCAAATAATTTGGAGTAATCTGATTTTAGTAAAGGATACATTGAAGGTGCTTGACTTAACTTTTTAGTAGTCAGAATATAAATTTCAAAAGGTTAAGCTCATTTAACCTCTCAATCCTCCGGGGATTGAGCCGATAACGAATAAGCTTACACATTGCTGGCGCGTACTGTATAGCGAAAGTTATTTCCATTTGTTGAATACAGCCATTTTTAGTACATAAAATAAACATAAAATAAACAGTTCAGTTGACACAAAGTTTATTGTGGCAACACATGCATTTTTGATGACATGGCATGTTTATTTTCAAGATGATATAGTGCGCGGTGAGCTTTAAGCTTTACCCTTTTGCCGCATAAATTACATCGCAAAAAAAAGCCGTTTGGAGTGCACGCCCCCTTCCAGATGTGGCATTCATTTATTATTTTGTATTTATTATCAAATAAATGCTTCAATCTAAGTCTCTCTTTATCTGTTAGATGTGCCATAAAGAAATATGTTGCCATAATGACTTTAAATAAGAAGAAAACAAGAAATGTGTCCACAGGACACTGATGCCCCCAACTGTAACTTTGTCGCTACATAAAAGTATAACTGTGTAAACGCTTGGTAGAAGTTATTAGCTTTTTTCAAATCCTAAACGCAGATTTCGAACCTAAACACGGACCCTAAGTTCAAGGTCAAGGTCACAGGGGTCAAAATTTGTGTTCGTATGGAAATGCCTTGTTCATATACACATGCATGCCAAATATGAAAATGCTATCTGAAGCGACATAGAAGTTATGAGCATTTTTCGAAATCTAAACGCAAAGTGTGACGGACAGACGGACGGACAGACGAACGGACAGTCCGATCACTATATGCCCTCCTTCGGGGGCATAAAAATGTCTTAGAATATCAAAATAAATCAGAAAGCCACATAAACTAGAGAGCGGACAACATTCTTAATCCTTGAAATGCACTAAGTGACCCCGTGACCTAGTTTCTGACCCGGCATGACCCATATTCGAACTTGACCTAGATATTGTCTTAATACAACTTCTTACCAAGTTTAGTAAAGATCAGATGAAAACTACTTCAATTAGAGAGTAGACACCATGCTAAATCCTTGAAATGCACTAAGTGACCTCGTGACCTAGTTTTTGACCCGGCATGAACCATATTCGAACTCGACCTAGATATTGTCTGGATTCAACTTCTGACCAAGCTTGGTAAAGATCGGATAAAAACTATTTGAATTAGAGAGCGGACACGAAGTGTGACCGACCTACCGACTGACCGACCGACCGACGGACAGTGCGAAAACTATATACCCCCTTTTCTTCGAAATGGGGGCATAAAAAGAATGTATGTTTGCAGCATGTTACAAACCACTTTCTTGCATAATTTTCTTATTTTTACCAACTTTTTCTACAAAACTGCAGACTATCTTGATTATTTTAGTATTCAAGCTTAGAAAATGTGCAAGTGTAGATGCTAATTCACACATATGAGTTTAAACATTGTTTCGCAGTGTGAAACCAGCACACATTAAATTTTCCTAAAAATAAGCAATGGTTTTAACATTATTACCTCCCTTTGTTTTCCATAATCCAAACCATAGCGGTTAAAAGATATATGCAAAATTATGTTCAATTTGTTACCGCAACACATTTGTGGAATATTAGTATCAATTTTTGTATGATATACACAACTTTAAAATTTTATGTTTTGCTGTTAAGTTTTTTTATATATGCATGATAAAACAAAAAAGCTTTTGTTATATTGAAATATAATGTTTAATGAATTAAATGCAACATGTCTGAACTGTATCCTGTGTTTTGTTTGCATATTTATAGTAATTCCAAAATTTCACACCATTTAAGGGAAACAACCAGAACAGAAATACTCCAAAAAATATTGTTCCTATTCACAACATTTGACTCTATTTAGTAGAGAAGCACAAGTTATATTTCAAATGTTTAAAATGATTATTGACAATATCAATCAGTTTTACAGATGTATATTCCCCTATGATTAAATAATACATGCACCAAATATTGATATTCATCCATTAAAATACCATTCAAAATGTGATCACTCCATAAGAAATCACAGCACAGTTATAAAAACTATCACACTAGGAAAAACAAACGTGCACTTTTTAAAATAGGAGTATTTCCAAACTATAACTGCAGTCATATGCCCTGTGTAGAGAAACTAGTTCAAGATTCTATTCCCTTGAATTCAGACCCTGACCTGGAAAGTGTCGTGCGATTGGGTGATTCTGTGGCTAACGTTGTCTTGTTCTCGTGTTCTCAGGATCCACTCGTTCTCCTTTTTTAACTGTGACCACGTCAAACAGTACCACAGTCTGAAAATCAAAGTGCTACAATTGGAAACAGTGCAAATATATCTGACTATGAGAACATCATTGTGAACAAGACACAGCTTGGACACATTTTCAAGTGCATAGGGAACCTTCATGAGCACATATTTGTCTGTTGTTGTTAATGCTTTGAGGCTCATAACTTAAGTGCTTGATGTTGACACAAAGTTTATTGTGGTATAAATGCTACACATGCATTTTTGATGATATGGCATGTTTATTTTCAAGATGATATAGTGCGCGGTGAGCTTTAAGCTTTAGCATTTTGCCGCATAAATTACATTGCAGAAAAATAAGCCGTTTGGAGTGCACGCCCCCTTCCAGATGTGGCATTTATTTATTATTTTGTATTTATTATCAAATAAATGCTTCAATCTTAGTCTTTCTTCATCTGTTAGATGTGCCATGAAGAAATATGTTGCCATAATGACATTAAATAAGGAGAAAAAAGTTTATGTTTGCGGCATGTTACAAACCACTTTCTTGCATAATTTTCCTATTTTTACCAACTTTTTCTACAAAGCTGCAGTCTTATCTTGATTATTTTAGTATTCAAGATCAGACTATGTTCAAATGTAGATGCTAATACACAAATAAGAGTTTAAACATTGTTTCGAAGTGTGAAACCATCACACGTGAAATTTTTCTAAAATAAGCAATGGTTTTAACATAATTACCTCCCTTTGTTTTCCATAATCTAAACCATAGCGGTTAAGATATATGCTAAATTATGTTCGATTAGTTACCGTATCACATTTGTGGAAAATGTGTATAAATTTTTGTATGATATACACAACTTTAAAATTTTGCGTTTTGCTATTAAGTTTTTTAATATATGCATGATAAAACACAAAAGCTTTTGTTATATTGAAATATAATGTTTAATAAATTAAATGCAACATTTTGAACTGTATCATGTTTTTTGTTTTTATATTGATAGTAATTTCAAAATTTCACACAATTCAAGGGAAACAACCAGAACAGAAATAATCCAAAAAATAGTGTTCCTATTCACAACATTTGACTCTATTTAGTAGAGAAGCACAAGTTATATTTCAAATGTTTAAAATGAATATTGACAATATCAATCAGTCTTACAGATGTATATTCCCCTATGATTACATAATACATGCAGCAAATATTGATATTCATTCATTAAAATACCACTCAAAATGAGATCACTCCATAAGAAATCACAGCACAGTTATAAAAACTATCGCACTAGGAAAAATAAAGGTGCACTTTTTCCAAACTATAAAGTTTCTGCAGGCATGTGCCCTGTGTAGAGAAACAAGTTCAAGATTCAATTCCCTTGAATTCAGACCCTGACCTGGAAAGTGTCGTGCGATTGGGTGATTCTGTGGCTAATAATAATGCGTGTAACCGTTCTCAGGATCCACTCGTTCTCCGTTTTAAACTGCGACCACGTCAAACAGTACAACAGTCTGAAAATCAAAGTGCTACAATTGGAAACAGTGCAAATATATCTGACTATGATAACATTATTGTAAACAAGACACAGCTTGGACACATTTTCAAGTGCATAGGGAACCTTCGTGAGCACATATTTGTCTGTTGTTGTTAATGCTTTGAGGCTCATAACTTAAGTGCTTGAAAATTCAATACTGCTTCAGCAGCTGGAGTTTCACTTCTTTATATTGATGTTGACACAAAGTTTATTTTGGCATAAATGCAACACATGCATTTTTGATGACATGGCATGTTTATTTTCAAGATGATATAGTGCGCGGTGAGCTTTAAGCTTTAGCATTTTGCCGCATAAATTACATTGCAGAAAAATAATCCGTTTGGAGTGCACGTCCTATTCCAGATGTGGCATTCATGTATTTTTTGTATTTATTATCAAATAAATGCTTCAATCTTAGTCTTTCTTCATCTGTTAGATGTGCCATGAAGAAATATGTTGCCATAATGACATTAAATAAGGAGAAAAAAGTTTATGTTTGCGGCATGTTACAAACCACTTTCTTGCATAATTTTCCTATTTTTACCAACTTTTTCTACAAAGCTGCAGTCTTATCTTGATTATTTTAGTATTCAAGATCAGACTATGTTCAAATGTAGATGCTAATACACAAATAAGAGTTTAAACATTGTTTCGAAGTGTGAAACCATCACACGTGAAATTTTTCTAAAATAAGCAATGGTTTTAACATAATTACCTCCCTTTGTTTTCCATAATCTAAACCATAGCGGTTAAGATATATGCTAAATTATGTTCGATTAGTTACCGTATCACATTTGTGGAAAATTTGTATAAATTTTTGTATGATATACACAACTTTAAAATTTTGCGTTTTGCTATTAAGTTTTTTAATATATGCATGATAAAACACAAAAGCTTTTGTTATATTGAAATATAATGTTTAATAAATTAAATGCAACATTTTGAACTGTATCATGTTTTTTGTTTTTATATTGATAGTAATTTCAAAATTTCACACAATTCAAGGGAAACAACCAGAACAGAAATAATCCAAAAAATAGTGTTCCTATTCACAACATTTGACTCTATTTAGTAGAGAAGCACAAGTTATATTTCAAATGTTTAAAATGAATATTGACAATATTCGTGAGCAATAAATAATCAACTAATTGGTAGTACATGTATTAACATATTTCTTCAAAGGGGCCTTTTCACATATTTTGGAACGTGTTGAAGTTTGCCACTCAATGCTTTTACATTGATAAATGTAAACTTTGGATCTAAAAAGCTCCAGTTACAAAAAACCTGAATAAAAACAAAAGGTGTAGTCCTCAACTGGGGTCGAACCACTGACCCCTGGAGTCCTGGATTAATAACATCTCAGATTTAATGTTACCTTTATTCGTATAGTGATGGTAAAAAGCTCGGCAAATAAAAATCAATCATTTTTGACAGATTGACCGACCACAAATGATCCTTTGCTATTCTGATCACTTGCAAGTCTTTATTTGTCCACACAATAAGATCGCATGTATTAGTTCCCGTTATGTGTAGCTGTCCTTGAATCTGATGCCAGTAGTTGTGGGCTTGCTTGAGGGAAAGCCGTCCATCAGAAGATTGATCTGAAATGAGTATGCATCCATGTGTTATAAGGCAATTGTCACCTAGTAGCAGGAATTTCAATTGAAGCACAATCATGCTTCTTTAAGCTTTTGATTTTGAAATTGATGGTCTTTCGACTCCTGCAAATAATCTGCATAACATCATTTTGACACAAATGTAACAAAGAAACTAACTCCAAAATATATTTCTTATACAATTATTGTTTGCAAAGTATTTCATTTTAGTATATGCAAAACAACATTTTCAGACTATATAAAATTATTCAAAACAGATAACTTTATTTTTTGACCCCTGATTATTTTATTTGACCCCCGAAAAAGTCAAGCATGGGGTAATTTGACTCCTGGTTTACACAAATCTATTGAAATCCCTGTAGTAGTGTTATATACATAAAGAGATTGTAAGAGCAAGACCATCTTTTACATCACACTGATTTTAATTATAGGAATGGATGTAATTGCACGTTGTATGCAAAATGGGTAATTGATGCATATTTTTTAATTTTATATACTATATCAATATGCATTACCACATTGAAAATGTAGAAATAATAGTTTTACCTTGGTAGAAATCCTTGATAGATGAACACGCCTCCTGGATAGTCATGTCTCTGGCGGTGAAGGGACACTTTACTTCTATGATGTCTGCACTACATGTTGCTTGTCCATGTTGTTGATGAACTAAACCCCTAAACACGCCTTCGACAAAACCATCTGGTGATGCACCCAAGACACCAGACTCGTGCAGCCAAATTCCTGTAATAAAATGATAGAACATACGATATGACCTTAACAATTAATTTTATTACAAAGCATAACTGCATGAACAGGAGAATAAGCACATTATGAAATTCTATTACAACTAAATATCAATTCAAACTTATAAAAAAAAACACATTTTTCACTTGCCTGTCGGGCGTACAGCGACTCCTCCAACCTTACAGTATTCAGCTATGCACACCTGCTCATGTATTACTCCCCACTGCACAGGTGCCCTTTTTCCAGGTTATACGCGCTCAGAAGTCTTTTTATCAAAGACACTGTCAGTCTTTAAAAACACATAAAACACTTCTTTATCTTGTATGTTTATTTACAAATAAACAACAGTATAAGCAACTGCAATGCATTAAAAACATGGCAGAAAAAGTAAAGCAAGTATATTTTTTATGTCGAGAAACTTATATAAAAAGTTCATATTGACCACCCAGTTTCAATTTATTTATATTAACTCACATAACATGAAGACATGTGCGTCATATATATATATATTAAAATTATAACAATATGTACTAGCACTTACTTTTTTTTGTCAAACGCTATGTCCGAAGTTAGAGGCGGTAAATCTCAACTTGCGAACAGCTGTCCATAAGGCATTTTCCCTCTGTCCAATAGTTGCTGCAGCTGTTTGGTTGACCTTTTCGTGCGACACCAGCAACTGTCGTCTCAGCCATGTGCGGGGGTCCTCAGCTCCCAGATAATCAGGATGGATCATCAAGTCATCCAGGAGAGGCACTGGTACATCCGGTGTCTGTGGCTCCTCTGCCATAATCCAATGCAGAGCTTCAAACATAAAAAAGAACAGGTCAAATATTAGCAAAAGACCATTAAAATAATGCTCATGACTTTTGAAAAATAAACAAGACCATGTGGTATTGATTATTTTTGACATACCAAAGATTTTTTGGAATTATTATTTATAAGTCATAATATCACAACTACATAATTGCCCATGAGATAGCTTAATAAGTAATATCTCGCTATTTGTACAGCATATTTTTTTTACATGAAAATTATTGCTTAACATATACATATATATTCAAACGCACATACCTGAACTACTCATACTAACAGGAACCGCTCAACAGTAACCAAAAATATTAACAGGAAAAAATCATGATAACAGGAACAAAACATTATAACAGGGACCACTTATGCGAACCTGTAAAGCGACCCAACTGTCCAAGTTGTTTATAAATAAAAATTCTGTCATCATCTGAGACAGATCTGTTTAGAGCCCTGAGTAACGAGTAAAAAAGGTACATTGCATTAAAAAATAATTATGAAAACAATTATTCTCATGAGTTAATGAATAGATCTAGGATGGTTCGAATAAGAATTATATAGAGTACACACTTTTATTATTTCAAAATAACAGCTTTGAGATGACATTTTTTTAATCATTTTAAAATTATTTTGCCCTTTACCTGTATCCAGGCCGATTTGGTGGATACATTTCCGCCATCGTCACAGTTTTCTTGGGTGGTGCGGAATTCGGACGCTTGATCCAGGAACACTTAATGTCAGTTTTGCTCGCTCTCTTGTATCTGTATCATGAATTAATTTAATAACAACTTTTACAAGCTTTAATACATACAATACATACTTAATACTTATAGTAACACATAAGCATTTGCTTCTACATTCCCTGTGAGGATATTTGTGTTTATTATGAAAAACTTACAAATGTAATTGTTAGCTGAAAAAAGTATCATGAATAGTTAACAGATAATTATTTTCTCTGAGTATATTTACAACATGTTTCAAACATAAACAATACAAATATATGTAATTTTATGCATTACCCAAACAGTAAAGCAGCAGCCACATGATGACATTTGAATTCCATCATTGGACACTGACATGTCGATGATTGTATCACGCCGTTGTCCTCTGGTTCAAGGTGCATCTAATGAAAAATATATAACAAAATCTGAATGAGAAAATAGTGTTTAAACCATTACAAGTACGATTAACATTTTACTTTGTCATAGTAATTCGGATGTATATAACTGACAGTAACATTATATGATGTATTTTTCATCGAAGCCTGGACACTGGCACGGATTACACGCAGTTCGTCCATAAAGAATTTCAATACCCTGTCGCTTTCAACCGATGCTTCACTCTTTCGACTTAATTTAACATGCGATTCAACGTAGTAAGACCAGTACATTATTCATATAGCCATTCTGATTTTTTGTTTGTACCCGGAAGTTGGAGATCTCGTGAAATATCGGTGGTCACATGACGAGACTTACATACCCTATAGCTTACTGCATATATATTATATATGCACACGTTGGGTCTAAAGCCCAATTAATAACTGGGCCCTGACCCAAGAGAGGGGTGCACCTAAAAAAAATAACTCTCTATCGAGATTTCCTGATCTATATAGGTATAAATAGCATCCAGACCGAAAATCTATACGTAAAATGTGACAGTGGCGTCTGTAACACTGTTATTTCTAGTAGGTCCCAATCAGTATGTTTAAATCGAGAGTCTCAATTAGTTGGTGACTTTAAGTATATATATATATATATATATATATATATATATATATATATATATATATATATATATATATATATATATATATATATATATATATATATATATATATATATATATATATATATATGAGCCGTGTCGTGACAAAACCTGTATTCGTGACATCAGTTATGACGTTGGTAAATTCCCTGTAAAGTGACGTCAACATTTTTTTATTTGCGCGATTTCGTCATCACTGAAACGTGTGAATCTGTGTAGCTGTTTTGGACAGTTTTGTATTTGTGAAACATCTTTAATGTGAAATGACGTGATATGGATAATGAAATAGGAGTAAGTAATATATTTTATCATTATAAGCTATGTAGCAAAATTTGTTTGATCAAAATATTTAATAGAATATAGCGAACTAGACGTGTTTACAAATTAACCACCATGTTAAACGTTGTTAAGATATTCAGTGAATAACATTTTCATATTTACGGTAGAACTTATCAGACTACAAGTTTGTTATTTTTATTTCTACATGAATTGTTGTAAGAGTTTATCCCAAACCTTTTATTTCAATTATGGGGTTACACATAACAAGGCGTACAAAACGTTTTTTTGTTCAATAACCCGACCGATTCTTATTTGTTTTGCCGATCCTAAAGGCTAAACAGTTTTTCTAATTCAAAGCAAAATAGTACTTGTTATTTGTTAGTATTTGTTATCGATGTTGATTATAAACTCGACCATATTCTCTAGATTATTATTTATCCAACTTCTATATAGATTTAAATATATTTATATGTAGAAAAGGATATTGCATAGTATTTTGGAAGACTTTTGTCACTTATTGTCCTTGTTTCGGTAGGAAATAGCTTGTATATCGCACATATAGATCTACATTGTCTTCAATTATTCAATGACTGAGTGCAAAACAAATCACTGTAGTTTCGCGTATTAGAAACACGTATCGATTATTATATGTTTGAATAATTGGCATATTTACGTTTACAGGAACTGGAGAATTTATTGTCCGACCACTTTGGATGAACTCCAACGGTAAGGTATTTACTAACGTAGGCCTATGATAATTGGTTGGAAATGTTCACACCACTGAGTACAATTTTTTTGTTTTTTTTTTCAGTATAACGGTTTTATAATGCTGTTTAACGAAAAGTGTAAAGTTCCTAAAGTGCAATACAAAGCGAAAGAAAAACAAAACTCGGACATAACCATGCACATTGTCTTCAATATTAGTTACCAATGCAAATGAATATTATTCGCAAATGCACCATTTTTTAAGTCCTATCAAAACGTATTAAATTATTTGCCAAAATAGTATTTATTTTTATTTTCAGACACCACCAGTACATCCGCATGACGACGGAAGAGCCAGGTATGGTCACAATGCGCACGGGAAACGGATGTCCAGAGGTCAAGGTCACTGTGGCTATGGATTGCGACCATATTCCATACCAACGACCGCAGATTGTAGAGGCCAATGGACTCAGTCGAAATAGTACTTGTACAATTTGAGTTGTCAGGCCATATCTAAGCGATGCTAACAAGGATGCTACTTGCCCTATCCCAGAAACATAACTATAGTAATGTTGTCGCATCTATGGCATCTACGGCGAAAGATTAAACACATTATAATGTCAATATTTGCAGGGGAATGACAAATAACTTCAAACTTATTCTTCAGTACTTTTTGAATATCCTTAAATGTCTGTTTGAATAAATTGGTTTATTTATAACACATTTAAATCACACTTTTTCATATAAAATGAAATATTTGTATTCACATCTGCTTGTTTCTATAGAATTCATGTTAAACGAAGAATTCTACATACAATAAAAGCTAAATGATAAATAAATTTTAAACATGCTGAGAATAATTATAAAAATATAGATTAGTGTGAAAAGTAAATAAAATAAAAAATGGGAAATTTAAATCAAACATTTTAACACAATATATTATTTTTATTATTATTATTGGATATTGTTGGTTTATTTATTGATGTTGTAATTGATAAAGTTTGTTTTGAAAATGATGTGTGTATTCCTATGAAAAACTAAATGATATGTTGTGAAAATATGTGAGATTGGTTTAGAAAAAAATGATTTAAATTGTATGGTTTGCTGGTCAATTTGAATATAAGTGGACTATGTTGCTAAGCATCGCATTTTAGATTACAGCTTAATGTTAAACACAACTATTTTAGAACAAATAGATACCTGATAATATATATTTAACAAAATAAATGTGTTCTTAAATTTTATTTCATGTCTTTTTTATAAGTGTGGATTTTGATAAAGCATACATCTGAATGCGATTTACTTGAAAACGTTGTTAACGTTGTTAACGTCAAAACAACTCTGCAGTTATGTTACTTAAATAAAAGATTCTCAGTAAGTAATGGGGCGATATATTTAAATTTGGTATCATAATAACAACCACAGAACAGTCTTTATCAATCTATAGAAAACAAAAAATGTCAAATTTTTGTCACAAATACAGGTTTTTTCACGACATGGCTCATATATACAAATATATATGCACGTTTGTTTTGTTTACATATAAAATCATAGTTTTCTCATCTGAGCAGGAACAAGTGGTGAATATGAGCTATTGGGATCATGCTACCTGTCCTGATTATGTTGTCATGTGGGAAGCCTGGTGCAGTATGTGATGTCAATTTGTTTGCCACTTCATTTTTGAGTGAATCTTGAAGAAACTTGGTCACAATGTTGACAATATCAAGGTCATGTTTGATTCTAGGTAAATAAAGTTCGTGTGGGGCTAATGCTAAATCCTGTTTTGTTCGTTTTCTATATACCATAATGAGGTGGAAGATTTGAAAAAAAGATACAATGAGATGCCCAGCAACTGGTCAGCATCATGTATACACTCACTAACACAGTTTGTAGTCAACAGATATATCAAGTTATGAAACAACAATGATGCAAAGCATAATTGGACACTGTAAAATAAATTCAAATATACATGTATATCATATACATTTAGATTTTTCAGTGATTTACTTCAAAATACCGCTCACGTGAGTTCAAAAGGATGTTCAAATGTATGGTTGTCTGCAAAAGTGCAGACTTTCCTCTTAATACACATGTGCTTACTTTTTATTACATCACCAGAGCATTAATTGCTCATGGTGAACTTTTGTGATCGCCTTTTGTCCATCATGTATAGTCCATCGCCTGTCTTGTGTTGTCTGTCAAGCATCCTCAATATTTGCCTTGTTAACACTCTAGAAGCCACATTTATTGTCCGCTCATTATGAATCTTGGTCAGAAGATTTGATTCCCTTATTTCTTGACCAAGTGTGAAACTGGGTCACCAAAGGTCAGGGCTTTTCTTTCCTGATTTTGTGAAGCGGCCTTGGCCCCCTCACTTTGTGAAAAAATGAGTCGCTCACTTTTCAACATTGTGAAAAAATGAGTCGCGAACTTCTGAAAATTGTGCAAAAACGATTCGCGAACTTGTAAAAATTGTAAAATTCAGTTGGTTAAGAATAAGTATAGTAAAAGAACGTTTAATACTTGCATCATGGGTCAGAACATTTGTTCCAAGGCTATCTGGCCCGAGTTCAAAAATGGTTGTGGTCTGCTTAAAAAACATTGCTTCCATGTGGTGGGGCAGTATTCCTGACATGACCATTGTAAAAGCTTGATAATTAAATAAAACTTTTTTAGTCCAATCTTGATGAAAGTTGGTCAAAATATTTGTACCAATGAAATAGCGGCCGAGTTTGGAACTGGGTCATTTAAGATAAAAAAACTAGGTCACTTTTTCAAATTGAAGATAAAGCTTGTTAACATCTAGAAATCACATTTCAAATCAGAATAGTTTAGTTCCTTTGTTTCTCATGTGAGCGTCGTAGGGCCCATAGTCCTCTTGTTTACAGAAGATGCGCCTGCTGCGGTTTGATTCATCCTCAATATACATCGGATGATGTTTGTTTCAGTGAGTGCATCTGAAACTCTGTTAATGTGCTATACATATGTTGCTATTTTGTTAACAGAAAAGCATCTTTCCTTTGTCATGGTGCTTTAATATTTTTTGCTGTTGCTATGTTGTAGTACAGAAAATGTGTCTGCTGGCGTATGGGAGCTTGACTTCACAGCATAGGAAGGGGACGAGACGTACCTGTCACACATGAACGATCTATTCACAGAAAAACCGGAGCTAAAGTGAGTTACCATTTGTCTGTTTAGGATATTCAGGAAGAAATAATGCTTTTGTTGTTCCACTTTAGTTCCCTGCCAGTTTAAACTGAAGGGGATTAAAGTTTGATGTGCTTGTTCGGCAATTTGTTTGTATCCTTTTAGGGGTGTTCCACTGAACAGGTAAATAGGATTGAACTCTTTCATGAATCTTTAAAAAAATCAATGCGCTCTGTTTCTATACAATATGATTCTGACTGAAAAATCTTTGATGGTATTCATGATGCTATCCTCGACAGGACTCGAATGACAAAGTACAAGCAACCTGGCAGAATATCAGCTACATTTATTTTTTATATCGCATTAGATGCTTTATTCGACAGGGATTGCCATGATTGTGAAATTGAAAAGAAAAGTTCTGTTGTACGTAACAAACCTGTCTGGTATGAAGATTAAAACTAACAATATATTACAATGTATCTTTTTTATTGTAGACTTTGTTTTACATTTTGTAGATACAGTCCAACCCCTACTTCCGGTCACCCCTCATCGCCGGTCGCCCCGTGTAGGCGACCGGTTTGTGCCGCGACCGTCGATAAACACTATAAAATGCATCCCCTCTTACGTAGTAACCACTTTTCTTCGGCCAGCGGCCAGCAATTTTGCATCCCAAATGTTAAATTTCCCCCCATATGAGTGGTCACGCGCGAGTAAGTCAGTCATGTACATTGGCAAAATTACACAGACGCAACGGCGAAGAAATCGATTCGTACTTCCAGTCTGCGGTTAAGGCTCTGTAGTACTGAAGCGTGTTGTGTGATAAACATTTTGACAGCCAGTTTAAAAATTGCAATTAATTAGCTGCGGATTATCGGGTTATCGGGTTAAAAACAATATCAGACCGTTTGATCTTTTTGTTTCCGCACGTGTGAATATCACCTATTATTACTGGAAAAGAGATTCTTAATTTATAATTTATTATTTGTAGCTGTTGAATCATACTATTTCAAGCACACATTTATGACAATTATCATGGTTTCTATGCTACAAAGTTTTCATCCAAAAATCAATACATGCACGCTTTCCATGGGTATGGCGTGACATTGTACATCGGTGCATAATTTTCGCGCGCTTTTGTCGGGACAAAGGAAATACATGTGGACTTTTTGACGATGCTGGAACAGCATCGTCCAAGGTATGATAACCATAAAAAAAATCACAATGGCGACCTATGTAAAAGACCGAGCCAGTCCGATTGAGATAACTCGATTTTTCAGTTACTTCCCTTTTGCATTCGCCACTGTGTAGGATATTGCTCGTCATTGATAACATTCTCCTAGCAGAGTTGTCGTTCGTGTTTCAACATTCAACAATGGCCGCCCCCATGAGAGTCTCGATTCAAAACTTTCTTTCTGCACATATTGGATTGTTTCGCTATTTAGAAGCTGTCATTTAGGATATATGAATTATTTATTCACTAAATCTCCGCTTATGACAACAATAGTTAGAATTCGAAGGATATATACTCGATGTGAAGGAAGGACTTTCTGGATCGTAACAGCTTGACACGGCAAAACTGGCATACTGGTATTTTTAGTTATCAATATAAGTCACATTGTGCTTTATACATTGTATTCGAGCATTTTGCGACTTATTGAATGACTATGATACCCGATATCAACATTTAATCGGGGATTTGCAGATCACCAAGCTGTCCTGAAATTCAACATTGATTTCAAACTCTTTACTGGTTAGTTCTTTTTATCATTTTAAAGTTAAATGAACTGTATCACAGTAAAAGAGACATTAAGGCGATTGTGGCCAGTTTGGATCTAGATCAGCCTGCAGTCGCTTGAAAGCTGTTTGCTTAAAAGCGTTTTTCTGACAATAACAAATAATTTAATTGGATACTGATTTGACTGCGCTTATCTTATGACCTGGCTCAAATAATAGAATTGCCATTAATCAAATTATTTATTTCAAACATTAATCCATTGTTTTTCTTGTCCCTCGGTATCAATGACTCCAGCACTTTCCTGTTGAGAATTGAATACTGCTAAAGGCAATGCTAGGGGGCGTGAGAGATGTTGCACCTTCCAGTATCGCTCGATTGTTCATTGTCGGCTCGGGTACTACGTACATGTACCCCGGGTACTCGTAAGTATACTTACATGTATCCCGGGTACGGTAAATATACTAAAATGTACCCGGGAAATTTAACCCTAAATCAGTCGTTGTCGACTATTTTTTTGTAATAATTATATATACACATTTATGTCAATTTTCTGTAGAATGTCCTCTATATTATCGGAAAACATACTCAAAAAGCATGTTGATGCAGTGTTTTTTGAAGGGAAGTGTGTTTAAGATAATCGGTTGCGCGTTTTACGACATCGGATTTTGGGGGCGAATACAACTCGGGTACAGTCTAATATGGACCGAGTACAATAACGTTTATTTACCGGACCTGGGGTACATGTAAGTATACTAAGAGTACCCAGGGTACATGTAAGTATACTTTAGAGTACCCGGGGTACATGTAAGTAGTACCAGAGCCGACAATGATCAATCAAGCTCCATTATCCCTCATGAACCGACTCAAAAAACCGAGTCGGCAATATTTGACTTAATTTTTGGTTTGGTTGCTCTCAAGGGATCGAAAATTTCAGAATCTTCCTAAAAGCCCTACGGGTTTGATCCCCAGAAGCGACATTGAAAACTAGCATACTTTGTTATCTAAAAGGCTGCTAAAACTGATATACAATGATAATGTGAATTTTCTCTCACATGATGTTCATCAGTAAAATTATATAAAAACTTACAGCAGTTGTAAAAAACTGGACAATAATTAATGAACGCATCTTTCATTTGTCTTTGACACTTTGATTTTGACATGGCCTAAATTTAAATATGTGACTGGACTTTACCAGCACTCTTGTAACAGAGCTCAAGTTTAAATGTACCATTGAAGATCACCTAAATCCAGATTTGCTATTATAGACGTGTGGAAAGTTTTAAGGGTGTGACAAGTAAGCAAAAATTGGTCATTACCCAGAGGCCACAACTGATCTATGATTGTATTAAAACAAGAAAAATCAGTGCCTGATTTAGACTTCCTTAGATAGTTCATTAAAAACTAATTTCATAAGCCTGGTAACAGTTAAACGTTAATGCTACCAATGTGTCACACCAGGGCCTTGAATTTGAAATCTAGGACATGCATGGTCATGAAATCAGGACACAAACTTGTTTTTTTAGTCCTTAATTGACCTGGCTATAGTTCTCAGATTATTATAAGCTCAATCAGTATATTTATATCATTATTTATGCTTTGTGTATTGTAAACATATACACAATCATGCAGTTACATGATAGCAATAAATAATATCAAAGCTACCCATACTATAAAGGTCATTGACAAAGCCTATGGTCAAA
Source organism: Dreissena polymorpha (assembly GCF_020536995.1). Classification (NCBI taxonomy): domain Eukaryota; kingdom Metazoa; phylum Mollusca; class Bivalvia; order Myida; family Dreissenidae; genus Dreissena; species Dreissena polymorpha. The sequence goes on along the minus strand of NC_068361.1, from coordinate 75,357,188 downwards.
ATGTGAACACATTGAGTGTAATCGCCCTCTCGTGCCAGCAAAAACAACACGTTGACAGGTTGTCATTTTTGACAGTTCTACTTTCACTTTCATTTTGTGATATCAAACTTTTAAAAATTATGTGGCTGAGAAAAATATCGCCATTGCTTTTTATGCCCCCGGTAGGGTGGCCTATATCAGTTGAACTGTCAGTCAGTCAGTCAGTCAGTCAGTCAGTCAGTCAGTCAGTGTGTCAGTCTGTCTGTCCGTCCGAAAACTTTAATTGCCATAACTTTTTTTAATATTGAACATAGCAACTTGATATTTGGCATACACGTGCATCTCATGGAGTTGCACATTTTCAGTTGTGAAAGGTGAAGGTGAAGGTCATCCTTCAAGGTCAAATGTCAAATATAAAGCGTCTGTCTGTCTGTCCGAAAACTTTAAAATTGGCCATAACTTTTTCAAATATTGGCGTGCATGCGTATCTCATAGAGCTGCACATATTGATTGGGGAAAGGTCAAGGTCATCCTTCAAGGTCAATGTCAAAGGTCAAATTTTGCAATATTGAAGATAGCAACTCCATATTCGGCATGCATGTGTATGTCATGGAGCTGCACATTTTGAGTGGTGAAAGGTCAAGTCATTCTTCAAGGTCAAAGGTAAAATATATGGCTTCAAAGCTGCGCAGCAGGGGGCATTGTGTTTCACAAACACAGCTCTTGTTTAATATATTTTCTGCACATTTCTTAAAAAAACTGACATCAATACACGATTTTCTTCGTTAATTCAATCATTCCTGACAGACTTGTGTACATATTTCGCTTACATTTTGACGCGCGTAGGTAGGACCGCATTACCACTTCCGAAATGTGTATTCATACTATTGCCTTCGAGGAACTTATCTGATGTTTGACGGAAAGGACCGAAAATGTGCGAAAGTGGGTCAAGTTTCCCACAGGTACTACTTTCCCGTTCCCCCAATTTTTTCCGTACCTGAAATTTTTCGTACCCATTTTTTTTTCGTACCCAATTTGTTTTTCGTACCCAATTTTTTTTTCATCCCCAATTTTTTGTTCGTACAAAATTTTTTTTCGGTCCCAATTTTTTTCCCAAATATTTTTTCGTACCCAAATTTGTTTTCATACCCAATTTTTTTCGCAAATTTTTTGTTCCAAATTTTTTTTCGTACCAACATACACAATTGTGGTGATTGTGGTGATGTAGATAAACTTAACTTGATGCTTTTATATCCATCCTCTCAAAAGCATCGTCACACCAGTACTGTCAGTACTTTGATTTGATGCTAGAATTTGTAAACGTCTCGTTAACATAAAACAATCGGGAGTGCGTTTCGGATTACATATTATTATTTTCATCTGGGAATTAAACAAAACATTTATTTGTTTTATATTTACAATGATTTCAATATTAATTTTGATAAAACCTTTTACGCGGCGAAAAATGTTTTTATAATACTATGCATGAAAAGCACGATTACCAGGAGGATTACACCCGTTTGTATTATCAGTCTCTTAAGTAACTGGCCATGATTTTATCGTGGAGGAGATCACTGTCGGGACCAATTCGTGCGTTAGGTATTACAAAGCCATACTTTCATGTGACATTTTTAGCTCATCTATTTTTTGAAAAAAATGTATGAGCTATTGTCATCACCTGAGCGTCGGCATCCGGTTAAGTTTTGTTGTTAGGTCCACTTTTCTCACAAAGTATCAAAGCTATTGCATTCAAACATGGCACACTTACTTACTATCACGAGGGGACTGGGCAGGCAAAGTTAGATAACTCTGGCTGGCATTTTGACATAATTATGTGCCTTTTTTATACATGTACTTAACAAATTGACACTTTGGTTAAGTTTTGTGTTTAGGTCTTCTTTATTCCTAAAGTATCAAAGCTGTTGCTTTCATACTTGTAACAAGGGGACTGTGCAGGCAAAGTTATGTAAATCGGACTGGCATTTTGACAGAATTATGGCCCCTTTTATACTTAGAAAATTGAAAATTTCGTTAAGTTTTGTGTTAAGGTTCAATTTACTCCTAAAGTATCAAAACTTTTGCTTTCATATTTGCAACACTTACTAACTATGCAACACTTACTTACTATCATAAGGGGACTGTGCAGGCAAAGTAATGTAACTCTGACTGGCATTTTGACAGAATTATGGCCTCTTTTATACTTAGAAAATTGAACATTTGGTTAAGTTTTGTGTTTAGGTCCATTTTATTCCCAAAGTATCAAAGCTATTGCTTTCATACTTACCACACTTACTAACTATTATAAGGGGACTGTGCAGGCAAAGTTATGTAACTCTGACTTGCATTTTGACAGAATTATGGCCCTTTTTTGTCTGAGTTACTTTGAAAATTAGGTTAAATTTTGTTTTTAGATCCACTTTACTTCTAAAGTATCAAGGCTATTGCTTTCAAATTTCTTTTTAGGAAAAAAACTGAGGTATTGTCATAGCCAGCTCGTCGTGTCGTCAGCCGTCCGACGTTCTCCGTTCGACGTCCGCCGTCCGCGTCGTGCTAAAACATTGACATTTGGCTCTAAAATCAAACTGCTTCCACCTACAACTTTGAAACTTAATATGTAGATGCACTTTGATGAGTTCTACACGCCACACCCATTTTTGGGTCACTGGGTCAAAGGTCAATGTCACTCTAAGTATAAAATTCTGACAAGCTTTCTTTTATTCAAAACTGCACCCGTAGCCGAGCGTTGACATCCGTTATGCAGTGCTTTTGTTATTATTTTATTTTTGAAAGACTGTCCAACCATCCCACACAAGAATCCCCCCCACAAAAAAAAATATACTTGTTCATATTTTTTTTCATTTTTGAAAGATAATATAATAAATGACCACACGCCGCACTATACACCCCTCTCCACCCCACCCCTCCCCCTTTTTGACTGAAGTATTTAGATAGATCCCTTCACCTTTAAAAAGAAAAATAGATGAGCGGTCTGCACCTGCTAGGCGATGCTCTTGTTTAAATATTTCATGCATTATATTTTTTACTACATGTATTTTCATTTAAAAACTGTTTATATCATTTATTAAACTAGTTTAACTAAAATTTAGATAATTTCTTGGAACTATTGATTAATTTGCTGCACAATGTGATAAGATCAAAAAAGGCCATAGCAGGATCTGAGGGTGCCTAGGAGTTGCATGGTGCTTCCCTCTACCTTTAAGGCCTAGCTGAGGCACTGAACCAGAATATGACCCCATTTTGGTAGACACTCCTGGGTGTTGACACGTAAAATGTTTTTTTTATAGTTTTTGTTTTATCATCTATACATTATTAAGGGCCTAAAAACAAGTAAATGACCCTTTGGTGATAAAAACAAAACCACGTAAAAAAGTTTTTTTTTCTATCATCTACACATTATTAAGGGGCTAAAACAAGTAAATTACCCTTTGGTGAATAAGACAAAACCACGTAAAAACAGTCAAAACACATGTATAATCTTCGAATTATCTTATGTACATGTAAGAGTATCACAATTTTCCATTAGTTTCCTGTTTAAAAAAGTGTGAGGGTGTCAAACATTTGAACATTTTAAGGTCTGCTATAAGGCACTATTAGCTTCAAAATGCATAATTTGTTTATTGTTCTAGAATGAAAAAAGGCGGCTAATATGATTATATACAATTACGTAATATATTTTTCCTAAAATTAGCAGGATAGTGTTGTTTAAATCTATAACGTGCACCAACTTTTTAATAGAAACTTTGGGGTAATCTGTGTGATATACATGTCTTTTATGGTAGTATCAATAGTTGAAACTTGAAAAATCTTCACTAAGCTATCTTACCTTCTGCTTTCTTATCATTACAATAACTAATAAGTCGTTGATAAACTTAAGAGGAAATATATCTGCATCTTTAAATAAAATGTTATATTATGTTTATGTGATAATTTGTAACCCCGTTTTCAAGTTTCCAATAGTAGATGCTTGTTAATTCTCAAATATGTGGCCATATGTGTCAATTTAATCACTGCAAATGGAGATCTGTTGCATGCAGGAAATCATTAAAAATAACATTTTATTGTAAGTTGACAATCCTACCAAGACAATACATAGTGTCGAAGATATTCACCTTTTTCTGCATTAGTTACTATAGACCACACGCAATTGTCATTTCCCTCATCAACAGAAGTTATTATTGTTATACATGAAATACTGAAAAATTCTTTAGCATGGTAGATATATTCAAAGTATTCAGAATAGTTTTAGTAATTCATACGCAATCTTCCATCAGTACTTAATAAGTTTTTAAATATGAGTAATACCTATGTTTACTTTGTTACTAGTCATTCCAGATAAAGGCAAGACGCTTTCAATTTTTTGAGTATCTACGAAACGTACAACTCGAATCATCAGTGTTTCAACATTCTTTTAAACTTTGTGAAGAATCATGTTTTGTGTATGGGTAGGAATTGTATTTTCAATATGATTGCTTGTTGTGACCCAACACACTAATTATGGCTCATACTCTCATATGTTCATGCTAGATGTATGCAAGGTTATTGCTGCAAGCAACATCATTAATAGAAGACAAATGCAATCACCTATTTTTCTTGGCACCTACATTATGACTTATTAACGTTTCTGTATTGTTCATGGATATAAACATGGATAATAAAGAATTATTATATATCAAGCATTACATGTAAAGGTCATGACATTTACATGGTTTATGTATTAAGTAAAGCGTTCATATTTATTTGTTTGGAGAAATTGGAAATTTGTAAATTGTTAATGCAGAATAATTATACCCCCACAAACAAAGTTTAGGGGGTATATAGGAGTGAGCTTGTCTGTCTGTCGGTCAATCGGTCTGTCGGTCGGTCGGTCCGTATTAAGTGTCCGCTCTCTAATTCAAGTTGTTTTCATCCGATCTTCACCAAACTTAATCAGATGTTACATCTAGATAATGTCTAGGTCAAGTTCGAATATGGGTCATGCCGGGTCAAAAACTAGGTCACGGGGTCACTTAGTACGTTTAAAACATTGAGCATGGTGTCCGCTCTCTAATTCAAGTAGTTTTCATCAGAGCTTCACCAAACTTGACCAGAAGTTGTATCTAGATGATGTGTAGGTCAAGTTCGGGCATGGGGGTATTCGTCACGTGTGTGACAAAGCTCTAGTTTTTAATGCAATAAATGAGGCATTAATTTAATTCCAGTTTTGCGATTTACCCGCTGAGTTTAAAAGGAATTTATGGTTTATAATTATTGAACATGACAACATATGCAAAAGTAAAATCCTGGTATATGTTATGAAATTGTATGCCTTTTGATAAAGACTGGATTCTGCCACCACACTTGTATCCTGTTTTTTTACAAGTCAAATTATTATTATAAATCTATTTGGATGAATAACATTTTCCCTTATTTTCCACAGCGCCTTTATTCAATAGGAGTATGACTGTAAAATAATGTTTGCTAAATCTGTTCGGTGATATATTTGTGATATTGTGTGTATCACACATGTTTCCTATTGTATGTAAAGTCTCTATGTTGTTAATAACCACAAGCCATTCACAAACAGTTTATGCAGATCTCGTCCTTTCTAATGTGTTAACCAATAACCTATGAATACCCTTATGAGACTTACTTTTTATATGTATTTCCATTTATTTTATGTTGTGTATGATAGACTTTTGTATTATACCAAATTAGTGGTCAGCCTATTAGCACTGTTCGATTGTTCAATTACAAAATTGCTTGCGTTTAAAATAGATAAGTATATTGTATAAAACAAACGAACAAAATAATATGATCAAAATCAATGTGTATTCATATAGATTGTGCAAATAGATTAAAGTAAATACAATTGGAATATATATTTATTATTTTGTTCATTAAAAGAGTTAATGTATGCATACATGATCAAGGAATATTATTTATAGGTCGCGATCAGTATTTCAGTTAATTGGTTTACTACCGAATATAAATAATCATTTTATTTTTGAGGGTATATTGCTTATGCTCTGGTTGTCTATCAAACTGACGTATCAACCAATCAGATAAACTGTTTATTGCTGCTATTTTTCTTACGAACATGTCAGAATAATGGAATGAGCGTTAAAACTAAGAAGGTTGAACAATCAATAACTTGGCGACTGTAAGAAGTGTTAAGAAATAACGCATTTGTTACCCCAAAGTTTACATGACAACCTTTGTAATTGTAATTAAACTTTATGCTTTGAGTGTTTTTTTTTAATTCAGTCCAAAAGCGGCATAAGACACCAATTATGAAGAAGTTAGGCATCATATAGATAATACCGATAATAATAAAAATTTTCAAAGCTTTTAACCATGGTTAATTTAATCTCCACATGTATGGTTAATATTTTAAAGAACTTGGTTCTGTTAGAAATTCGGTTAGTTAACCAGACAGAATTAAAAGTATTCTTCAAGAATTCATATTATTAGTTACATACTTTTCCATATTTGGCCACTAGGACAATTTAATTTGATATTATTCTTTAGAGTCGTAGTGAACTTTTGTTTTAAAGCAGATTTCAAAATTTAAGATTTATTAGCGACATGCATCGATGCAAATACATTTAATGTGTTTATACTGCCAGCATTGTTCTTGGTATTTAAAAAAAAGAATTAGTTAAGCGTGTCTACTTTAAAAACAAAATAAGTAGACGTTGAAGTTGCAAGAAACTTCTCAATGCAAAGTTCAAAAACAGCCAACATTATATTTCAATGAAACAAATGTTTACAATGTAATGCTATGCGTGCTGAGGCAAAGTTGTTGAAAATAGGCATATTTAAACCTCATACAATTATATTGTTTTGTTCGGCTGTCTAACTCAGCTTTTAATATTAAATGACCCTAATCAACAGCAAATAAAATGTTTGGAAAATTTCCTGCCAGTAGACCCTAATGAATAATCGGAATATTTCATTGGCTGATTTGAAAGAAATAACCCAGATCATTGGTCACATCACTGCGTCTGTGTACAACGTATAGAATGTAACACAGTTCAGTGTAGAGAAATTCGAACAACTCTCTGCATGTTGATAGGACACAGCAACACACATGTTGGCCCAACTAAAATTATGCATTAAATTCCATCTTGCAGGATTTCAGGGTCAGTATTCAGTCAATAAATTGTCAGGGGAGACAAAATGGATTATCGATAAACCCATAATGTTGATTACACAATATTGCTTTCACGATATGAGACACACTTATTAGGAAAAGATATGAATGAAAACCAATCAGTAAATGCCACTTATTTGCATTGTGAGAAAAATACTATGAAATATATTAGTGACATGATAAGAAAGAAATTGTTTACATTTGTTAGATGTACATGGTAAGCCTGTCTGGAAAGTATTCCTAAAAGCCAGAATAGGCTACCAAATTTGCCAGTTTGCTATTAATGTTACATTCTTACTCCAATTTTGTATAGAAATGTATTGTGGTTAAAGTTTCCATTTACAGGTGCAATAATATTGTTAAAGTACCATGTAGACATATTGATAACTCTGCTATTGAAAGGCGGTGTGACACAGAATTTGTGTGACCTTGACCTTGGCCATAAGGACATGGGTCTTGCATGTGCCTAACTGCCTGTTTTCGATGAACAATTACATCAGGGAATTTTAAAATCCTTTGATGTATGGTAGAATCCTTAGAAAAGATTGATATTTAATAAAACTTTGTAACATTTGACCTCAGTTTGTGAGCTTGATCTTGACCCTAGAGACCTGAGTGTTATCTGTAACGCACAGACAGATCACGACCAGTTGTGGAAAGTTATTACAAAATCCCTTGATTCATAGTGAAGTAATGGCTAAATAATGAATACTTAATCAAAATAGTGATCTTGGACCTCAATGTGTGACCTTGACCTTGCCTCTAGTTATTGGTCTTGCATTTGACTCAGCCCCTGATAACTGAGAAAAACTGTGGTAAGTTTTATGGCCGTGGCTCAAAGCTTATTGGATATACAGCTCAAGACAGAAAATGTCTATATTAAAAAGGTATTTTTAAGTCGAAAAGGGCCAGTACTGTTTAATTTGCAAAGGGTTTTAACAGTATTTGATGTGCATCATCCTCTCATCAATATATACACGCATAACAAATTTCAAGAATATCGGCGCAAACAGTTCCATGATATTAATAGGGTCACTTTAGTGTTAATGACAGACATGCAAGGCTAAAACTATATACCTCGGCCTATGGCGGGGGATTATTATGACCAATATAGGGATCATTATAATTTGCTTGTAAACATTTCAAGTGTTGCCTCTTTCTTGTAAACACCAAGCATAACGGTTTTCCAGTGAAACACTTTAAATTTATCAACTTCTTTGATGGTTGTTGTCATGGTATATTACATGAATATATTATGTAGTTCTCAAAAATATTTTTTGACCATCAAAAGTCTGTATCGTAAACTGCCATTAATCGTCAGGCAAACACGATTTGTATACTACTCAAAATTTGCTAAGGATCTCTTTTTTATGTTCACATTATCTTCAATTTTGGATTACGTTCATTTTAAATTGTTATTTTGCAGGTTTTGATATTAGAATGTTTTTGATGTTATATTTATGTAATGATTTATCATTGATGCATGACGCTGGCTGAATCTAGCTTGGGGTGAACTTCAAATTACACATACTATAACAAGTGATCCTTAGCAAATTTTTGAGTAGTATATTAAGGTTGGTTTATTTCTCATGGTATCCTATTTTAGAACCAACTTAAGACGTCAAATTTTGTTGAACTCAATTTGTAGAGTAAGCTTAAACACAATCATAGACAATAATTATGTTAATGGTTGTTTCACAGTATAACCAATGAATCAATTTAGAGGGGCTGAAGTCGATCACAACCTCTTTATGGCATGCACACAACAGAGCGACACATTTATGGTATTTGTAAAAATATACTTCGCAAAAAGAATACAAGCCATTTAATGGAGCTTATTTCTTACCTATTATGTGAAACAAGTATTGTACATTGTAACTGACTGAAGGCCCAGTAAATAAATTAGGCAGTCATTAATATGTAGCAAATGTTTAGGGTATGAAAAAACATGCTTTGCAATGGACATCTTAGTAAAATTTATTAGTATTTTAAACCTTAGTTAAGTTCAATTTATGTTTGGTAACTTGCTATTCATTTTAATTGGTATCTAAATTGTGGAATTCTTGCTTATATAATTATTTGTACAATGTAATTGCAACTTAAAATTTATACATCATTTGACCTTTGATTGAATTGTTAATAAGCATCTTTCAGAGATTAATACATGTAGTAAAAGAAGTGTATTACTAAACCAAAATAGTATTCATGAGACCTATTGATGTTTATTGTGTGGCATGAATAGACTTATTTCTATTACTGGTGACACCCATATTACCGGGTGCGAAAGAGTCATGCAACTAGTCATTTCGCATTCTTGCATTATTTTTATGGCATGACATTTCATTATTGTCGCTAGACATTTCATGCCATGTCGTTTTTAATGGAGAAGACGAACAACAAAGGCTTTGTCAAAATCTTGTATCTGAGAAAAAAATTGATTCAACACAATACAAATTTCAAATCCAAAATAACATCACAAGGCTAACATTAAATTATTAAAGTAACCTAAGTCCACAAAGCAAATCATCAAAAAGCATGGACTACTAACAGTGGCAATATGACAAAAAAAACAGCCAAAATGTTTGAGATTATAAAAAAACATACACAGATTTTAGAGTTTGATGATAAGAACAATCTGCTATAATGCACATGACCCAAGCTCAGAAGTCATTAAAACAAAGATGTCATCATCCTAACAAATAACATAAATTATTAAAATTGAACAAAATGACCAGAAATTTGCACATGTCCACCTTATAGGGCTTAATCGCATCAAGTTTCATCTAATTGAAATGATAAAAATACCCCAAATATTGTAATATTATCAAAAGCTAAATACTCCCTTAAAAAACCATTGGAATGGAAAGACCATAAGCATAATTCAAGTTGTCAAAGACATTAATTAACATCAAATGTTGTCAATAAGATGTTTCCGAAATTTTAATAATGATATTTGAGTACTATCATATCATAGGTCGTGGTGCAGAAATATACATCCAATCCCACAAGAGTTTGGCCTTATGTACAAATGATCACAGCAACTGTTTTCAACTATGGATAGATTAACTATAAATACATGACAACAGTGGTCCCATTTTTGATATTTCACAACTTTTTTAACTTTATCACAATTATATTCAAAGTTAGTACACTTATATACAAAGTATTTAAATAAAGTACATTATTTTGTGTATACATGTCACATACTAATGTTAACACTTCACATATTCAGTACATGATCATACATTTAATACAAAGTTTTTTTGAGTGGTTACATGAGCACAAATTACAACTTGTAATCACTTAGTTTTATATTGAAACAAACTAACGTCTTATCTTATTACTAAAATGTGTTGATTACAAAAATGATTCTACAGGAAAAGGATGTCAGAACAAGTGTGGAAATATTCTTGTTTGTATTGAAAATAGCTGTTTTTGTTAAAGAAATGGTCCCAGCTCAGATGTATCACAACTTTATAAACTATATTACATTTATGTATAAAGTATTTACAATAATTATATTGATTTACACATGATACATATTTAATTAAATACTTGACATATTTAATACATGATCATTTCTTTAATACAAACGTTTTTGGATAGGTTACTTGGGTACAAAAGAAAACTATGACTAAGTTTTACATTGAAACAAACATATCATTTTACTAAAATAATTCCATAGGAAAAAGATGTCACAACCAGCCCCGAAAAACCATGGTTTGTTTTAAAAACATAAAGACATACATTCAGCTATTTTGGCTAAAAATTACTGATTATAGGCAACAATCCGCTCCCGTTGAGTTTTGAATTCCAAGCAAATAAAAGGTACATAAATTTTAATATCATATTAACCACTAAAAATGATGTACATGTTATGATACTTGAATAGAATAGCACTGTAAAATTAAATAAGGGCAAAAACATGGCATGCAGCAATCAGAGGCAATGTGTTAATGAAAACAGTTAGTAGTTGCATGACCTGACAATTATGTTGTAAATTAGAAGTTTCTGAAAATCTAATGATGATATTTGAATGATACCATAGGGGGTGGTTTAGACCTAAGAAAACCCAAACCCACAAGAGTACCATATTTGCAAAGCAACTATGTTCACATATGAATATATTAACTTTGAATACAAAACTAATGTAGTCCAATCTATGATATATAAAAAATTTGTAATTATGTTAGATATTATATTACAATTATATAGAAATAATTTACAATAAGTACACAGATTTTGTTTATTCATGTTTCTTGTTAACACTTTACATATTCAATGCATGGTCATTCTTTTAATACAAACGTTTTTGAGTGGACACTTCAGCACAAAATGAAACTCTTAGAAACTAACTTTCACATTGAAACAAAAATACTTCATCTCTTATTTTTAAAATGTGTTAATTTAACAACTTAATTCTACAGGAAAAGGATTCATAACAAGCCCCGAAACACTTGTTTGTATTGAAAAACATCACAATACATGTTCATCTATTATTGTTAAAGAATTGCTGATCAAAAGCAACGACCTACTCCTGTTGAGTATCGATTTTTAATGAAGCCCTCAGAGGTTTGAGGTTATTTAAAAATTTGGGTGTTTCCTTGTTATAATGTACACTTCAGGCAAACGTAAATGACCTGACAATAATGTTGTCAATAAGGTTGTCAATAAGAAGTTTCTGAAATTCTAATGATGATATTGGAATGATAATCATAGGGTGTGGTTCAGACATAAGAAGCACCAGGAGTGCCTCATTTGCAAATCACAGCAACTATGTTCAACTAAGAATACATAAACTATGAATACATGATAACAGAGGTCAGATATATCACAGCTTTGTTAACTACATAACAATTATATACAAAGTATTGAAATCAAGTACATAGATTTTTTTTATACATGTTACATATTAATGTTAGATGTTCAATACATGATCATTCCTTAAATACATAAGTGTTTGACGATGATTCGAAGCAGCTCGTCTAAGTTATAATACCATGAAAAATTCTTCACAATGGCGACCTATGTAAAAGACCGAGCCAGTCCGATTTGTCTAATCGGCATACCTCGCTGATTATCATTGATAAAAGTAAAGGAAGCTCAGCTATAAATAGGACAGCATATTCTGGAAAAATATTTTATAATAGTATGAAAACATTAATTTTAAATCAGTTATATTCAAACCGTTATGTGTTTATAAATCAATGAAACAACTATAAATTTTATGTATTGTATTTGACATTTGTCGTGATTCTGTAAATAAATTGCGAATGAAAACGTGAATAATTAACGTTTAACGCGATCATGAGTGTAAAAAGAACGAATTATTTCTAACCTGCCATTTGTAAACGTTATAGCGAGTATGGTATACAGCATAATAGCCGTTCGACACCTATAAAACTCGCTCTTATGCGTGCTTTCTCATTTTGCATATTTAATAAACTTTTCAAACATAAATTACAGAGCCACATCAGTGCACATACTATGTTTGATAATTCATTCGTTTTTTGGATATTGTTTGCTGTTTTAAACACATATTAGGTCATATCGCGGAGATTTAGTTAACCTTACCATGTGTTCATGGGCGAACTCACGCATACAAGTGCTCTTACGACAATGTGCTCATACCTACTTTCGGGAATCATCATGAAACTATTGCCGAACTTAACAAACATGCTTAAGCTTATTGAATTAGAGATAAAACAATAATCATGGTACGTGATGTGAAATTAAAGAGCATGGTGTAATTAAAGAGAATGCCAAGTTTTGGATATATCTGCTGAAACGTTATGTTATAACCCAAAAACGTGTTACTGTAACAGAACGTTTTTTTTAAGATAAGTGGTACATAAAATACACGTCGAGTATCTTTTTAAAGATATTTCTTGTTATATTTGATGAGAATGTAACCCGCCTACCAGTTTCGCTGAATGGGTCAAGTTCCCCACGGGTGCTACATCCCCGTACCCCCAATTTTTTGTTTCGTACCCAAATTTTTAGTACCCAATTTTTTCGTACCCAATTTTTTTTCATACCCAAACTTTTTTTCGTACCCAATTTTTTTTCCTACCCAAATTTTTTTTCGTGACCATTTTTTTTTCGTAATAATTATTTTTTTGACATAATTTTTGTACCTTAAATTTTCGTACCCATTATTTTTCGTATCCAAAATTTTCGTACCCACATCCACAATTATGGTGATGTAGAATTAAATTGATGCTTTTATATCCATCCTCTTCAAAAGCATCGTCACACCAGTACTGTCAGTACTTTGATTGGAAAGGTTACTTGAGCACAAAATAAAACTTATAATAAATAAGTTTTGTAATGAAACAAATTTATTTCATATGTTATTTCTAAACATGTTCATTACAAAAAAGATTCCACAGGAAAAGGATGTCATAAAAAGCCCCAAAACACTCTGGTTTGTATTGAAAAATATTAAAATATACATTCCGCTATTTTTGTAGAAGAATTACTGATTTTAGGCAAACAACCCACTCCTGTTGAGTATTTGACACCCAAATAAAAGGTACATACATGAGGCTAAATTTTCAATATGATATTCAACCACTGGAGAATGCTTTACTTTTTATGATAACTGTATCAAAAATAACACTGTCAAATACAAACATATCATGAAGCCCTCAGACACATTGGGTTAATAAAACCATGAATTGGTTACATTGTTATTATGTACACTTCATGTGTATGCAAACTTTAATGACCTAACAATAAGCACATTTTGACCATAAAATAAAAATGGATGTAAAGTTTAATTAAATTCTGATCATTCCCGTCTAAGATTTTGCACACAAACACCGCATGGGACTGACGAAAGTTTGAATGGAATGGGGATTAAAAACAATGGATAATACAATCTCGGGCAAAGTCGTTTAACACTTGTATTCTTTCACACGTTTGTTTATTCAATTCAGTCAAAATACAAATTTGGACTGAAGGACAAAGCTGTGGCTTTTATAATGCTCTCACTCTTTAGACAGCAAAACAAAACTGAAATGGCATCTTGATACTGATGTTTAAAAACAACTGTTTACTAATACCTTAAAACTTTTATGAGGTCTTGGTACAGTATCAAAGAACTTAAACAACATCTTGGAACTAAAAATTGGGAACTAATACAAAATAACTTTTCAATGACATATTGGTATTAAAACCAAATAACTTCAACGACAGTTGGGTACTTATACCTCAGAACTTTAATAACATGTGGGTAAAATACCCAAGAACTTGAATGACATAGGTACTTATACCAAATAATTAAAATGAAAGTGGTTCCCGAGTATAAACACCAAAGAACGTCACTGGCACCTGGGTACTTATACCAAAGAACTTACATAGCACTTTTGTTACACTTAATAAAGAACGTGAATGGTAAATGGGTTCTTATATTAAGAAATTCAAATGGTACCTGTCTTTTAATAACCCTACAACTTAGATTACATCTGGGTACAAATACAAATAAACTTCAACATCACTAAATACCACTGCTTAAGAACTAAAATGGCACCTGGTTAATAAAGATAAGAATTGCAACTGGCACCTTAGGTACTAATTCCAAAGAACTTCAACGACTTTAAGGTTCTCAGAGCAAAAAACTTAAATAGCAGCTCAGCACGTATAAGGAAACTTAAATGGTACCTGAGTTCAACTCCTTAAGCACTTAAATGACACTTGGGTATTAATTTTAAAGAACGCAAAGAAAAACTGCGTATAAATAGTAATGATCTTTAAAAAAAATCTAACACCTGATGAAGACGCTGTATACTATGTAGAAAGGTATGAACAAAATGAGTTAAATATTATGTTTGAAAAATTAAATAACCCTTTATCAATTCAGGAAAGTAACAAAGCCGAAATAAGCCTGAACAAGAGTTTAGGCTTTGATTTATAGTTTAATAAAAAAATTTTTATACACGGGGTAAAAGTATACTCACTCCGTAATGTGCATGCTCTATTTAACAAGTGTTCCGCGGTCGGAGACATATGCCCCCCCCCCCAAACAGGGCTGCACTAGTGACCCCAATTTAAATAGGGGTCATCTACTGTCCAAGGCCTATGCGCATGTGAAGTATCAAGCCAATCGGTCAATTCGTTGATGAGTTATTGATCGGAAACAATTTTCACACTTATGGTGACAATGACTTTGACCTAGTGACCCCAATTTCGATAGTGGTCAACTACTGTCCAAGGCCAATTAGCATAGGAAGTATCAAGCCCATCTGTGAATCAGTTGACAAGTTATTGATATATAGCTTACAATTTCACTCTTAGTGTGACATTGACCTTGACATTTGACCTAGTGACCCCCAATTTCAATAGGAATCATCTACTGTCCTAGGCCAATAAACATGTGAGGTTTCAAGCAAAAAGGTCAATTGTTTGACGAGCTATTGATTGGAAACGATTGGAAACGATTTTCACTCTCATTGTGACAGTGACCTTGACTTTTGACCTAGTGACCCCAATTTCAATTATGGTCATCTACTGTCCAAGACCAATGCACATGTGAAGTATCAAGCCAATCGGTCAATTCGTTGACGAGTTATTGATCGGAAACAAACTGATCTACCGACAGACAGACAGACAGACCGACATCCAGGAAAACAATATAACCTCTCTTCTTCGAATGGTGGCATAATAAGGTCGATGTTTAACGCAATAAAATCCAAAGTTAAACATTGCAGTAAAATAAGTGATAGCTACAAATGCATGCTTGGAGTAGACGAGGCGAATGTTTATCTCCATCTTTATTTTTCATGTATTTAAATGCCTTTAGAGTCCGAGTTTTATACTATGGGAATAGAAAGTATTGATGTTACTGCTTTTAAAATGTTTCTTTGACTTTATGCTGATGATATGATATTTTCGGCAACATGGCAGAAGAATTACAAAAAGTCTGCAATTAACTTCAAAATTATTGTCAGCGATGAAAACTTATTGTTCAGATTGATAAAAATAAAATTATGATTTTCAGAAAAGGGGCAGCGAACAACTTCTAAAAAAAATATTATAACGGTAAACTGATTGATATTGAAAGCCAATTTAATTATCTCGGAACCGTTTTTAAGTCCAGAGGTTCCTTTTCGGAAGCACAAACTACACTTTCAGGACAGGCATTAAAAGCAATTTTTAAAATGAATAAATATTTATATAAATTTACTGATATTTCTGTGAGCCACATATTAAATCTTTTTGACAGACTTATAACTCCAATTTTGAAGAATGGCAGTGGAGTTTGGGGATTTGTTAATGATATGTCCGCTGAGCATGTTCAAATGCAATTTTGTAAAGAAATTCTCCGTGTTAAAAGATGTACACAAAATGACTTTGTATATGGTGAATTTGGTCGTCTTAATTGTCAATCTGCCAGAGATATTAACATTATTAAATATTGAATTATCGGTATATTTATAAGAACATCAGAAAACAAGTTAATAAAAAAGTTTATTTAATGTTGGTTGGATTGCAATTTTTTTCCTAATAAAATCAACCTGTGTTAATTTCTGCAGGACTGGCTTTGTAACTTAGGGTTTTACAAGGTATGTCTCTTTCAATATGTCGGAAATAAGATATATATCTTAAATGTTAGACAAAGATTAAATGATAATTTTATTCAAAATTTGAATGAAAGATTATGCAACTCAAGCAGAGCTAATTTGTATAAAAATATCGCCATATGTGCATATGCACGACCTGTACAAAGAAAGAATTAAGCATATATGACAGACATGGTATGAGAAAAGTTATGCGCATATGCACGATCTTTGAAAAGAAAATTGTATATGCTGGACTCGTAAACGAAGCAGGTATGCACATATGCTGGACTGGTAAAAGAAGCAGGTATGCACATATGCTGGACTAGTAAAAGCAGCAGGTATGCACATATGCCGTACCTGGAGCAAAAGCAGGTATGCACATAATGCCAGACTTGCTAAAGGCATATATATATGTGTTAGACTTGGAAAAGAAAGATACATGCACAAGTGCTAGAACAGGTTAAAAGAGTGGTAACTATATGTAATGAGATGAGCCGAACCTGGTAAAGCAGGTGGTTCACATGTTTTTAGAGATGGCATGTCTCGCAAAGAAGGAGATACCTAAATGTGGAGAAAATGGATTAGAAATAATTAAGTTCATGTTAAGGTCCTTATACGGAAGGAGGTACCAAGATGTTGAAGAATTGCTATGTTAACATGGATTTCATTGATTCACAAACAATAAATTTGATACAACAAAGAAAAGTGTAGACTGTAGATGGCAATTTTAGTATGTTGGATGTAATTTCAGTTGGTGATGCGTAAATGTTTTTTTTTTCATTTTTCTTACAATAATTAATACAATAAAGACATATTATGACAATTAACTTAATGAATATACAGATGGCCATCACATGTTATTCAATGAATATAGCAACTGACAATAATTCTTTAGGAATGTTATTGAATTGTGTTGATTAAAAAAATATTCATGAAAAGCATTTTATACTTTCTTTGTTTGAAAATTACTGACCTGAATTTACAGTTATTTATATGCCTGTCGACTCAAGCTTTGGCTAGCTATTACGGAAAATACATATTGGTTCATTAAATATCATCTCATAATGAAACCCTTCACCTTACAAGCCCTTGAATTGAATATATGTAATTTAATACTATGAATGAATATATGTATGAAAAACATATCGCGTGTGACGTATTTTTATTTATTAAAAACTCTGGATTTTAATGACGACAAGTGGGACATGCAGTACAATATTTTTTAAAGCATCGAAACAATCCAAAAGTATTTCGGATTGTGTGTATGTCATGCATAATTTAAACTTCCATAGGAATAAAATAACTCGCTGCGACAGGATTACGGTTTCGTAAAACGTGTTTTGGGCCAGAATGGTTAGCATTCGATACAAAATAAGGTTATTAAAAAATTGAGTGTGTTAAATAAATTTTGAGAAAGGGAAGGAAGAACAGAAAATAGAAGTGCATATCGTTGTAACTTCATTGCTTTAAGCATTGGATTAAAGTTAAAATTGAGGAAAGCGTGTCGTCAATACTATTCAGAGAATTCAAACTGGCAGGTATGGCCGTAATAATATTCCTCGCCACGAAAGATACTGTGTATGTTGCAACAGTAGATATTGAAGATGAGTTCCACTTCGTTTGTATTTGTCCATGTTATATTGTTTTACGACACAAATACCTTAAAAGATATGTATATGTTAATCCATCTGTGTTTAAGTATCAACAATTACTGACGTCATCCGATAAAAACGAACTTGTCAAGTTGTGTAAATATATAAAAGAAGCATTTGTAATTCGCAATTCATTTATCACTTATACCATATAACCGGTATCACCTACAAATCTTTCTATCATTATGTGTTTAGAAAATTTACAAAATGAATTTTTTTATTTGTTTGTATTTTATTGTTTGTGTATTGTTTTTCATTTGTTTGTTTCTATACTGCAACTGTTATTATACCAAAAGGCCATCAGTACTGGTTGAAATGTACTCATACAGAACGGAAAACTTAGTATTAAACTTCAAGGCAGACTGGGAAATCAGATGTTCCAGTATGCTTCAATCCTAGGACTTGGTGACATGATGAATTTTAACAACATTGTTATAGAAGACGTTAGAGATGAACTGTTATCATCGTTTCAACTTTCGGATTACAGGGTGTCTATTACTCCTCTACCTCTTAATGGCAAAAATGCGAATGAAAGACTCTGCTGTTGCAATAGTAGTAATATTGAAGATGAGTTCCACTTCGTTTGTATTTTTCCATGTTAAAGTGTTTTACGACAAAAATACTTTAAAAGATATGTATATGTTAATCCATCTGTGTTTAAGTATCAACAATTACTGACTTCATCCGATAAAAACGAACTTGTAAAGTTGTGTAAATATATAAAAGAAGCATGTGTAATCTGCAGTTCATTTATCACTAATACCATATAACCGATATCACCTACAAATCATTCTGTCATCATGTGTTTAGAACATTTACTATATGCATTTTCTTCATTTGTATTTATTTTATTGTTTGTGTATTGTTTTTCATTTGTTTGTTTCTATCATGCAACTGTTATTATAACAAAAGACCATAAGTCCTGGTGGAAATGTACTCATACAGAACGGAAAACGTAGTATTAAACTTCAAGGCAGACTGGGAAATAAGATGTTCCAGTATGCTTCAATCCTAGGACTTGGTGACATGATGAATTTTAACAACATTGTTATAGAAGACGTTAGAGATGAACTGTTATCATCGTTTCAACTTTCGGATTACATGGTGTCTATTACTCCTCTACCTCTCAATGGCAAAAATGCGAATGAAAGACTCTGCTGTTGCAATAGTAGAGATATTGAAGACGAGTTCCACTTCGTTTGTATTTTTCCATGTTATGGTGTTTTACGACAAAAATACCTTAAAAGATATGTATATGTTAATCCATCTGTGTTTAAGTATCAACAATTACTGACTTCATCCGATAAAAACGAACTTGAAAAGTTGTGTAAATATATAAAAGAAGCATTTGTAATTCGCAATTCATTTATCACTTATACCATATAACCGGTATCACCTACAAATCTTTTTATCATTATGTGTTTAGAAAATTTACAAAATGAATTTTTTTATTTGTTTGTATTTTATTGTTTGTGTATTGTTTTTCATTTGTTTGTTTCTATACTGCAACTGTTATAATACCAAAAGGCCATCAGTACTGGTTGAAATGTACTCATACAGAACGGAAAACTTAGTATTAAACTTCAAGGCAGACTGGGAAATCAGATGTTCCAGTATGCTTCAATCCTAGGACTTGGTGACATGATGAATTTTAACAACATTGTTATAGAAGACGTTAGAGATGAACTGTTATCATCGTTTCAACTTTCGGATTACAGGGTGTCTATTACTCCTCTACCTCTCAATGGCAAAAATGCGAATGAAAGACTCTGCTGTTGCAATGGTAGAGATATTGAAGATGAGTTCCACTTCGTTTGTATTTTTCCATGTTAAAGTGTTTTACGACAAAAATACTTTAAAAGATATGTATATGTTAATCCATCTGTGTTTAAGTATCAACAATTACTGACTTCATCCGATAAAAACGAACTTGTAAAATTGTGTAAATATATAAAAGAAGCATGTGTAATCTGCAGTTCATTTATCACTAATACCATATAACCGATATCACCTACAAATCATTCTGTCATCATGTGTTTAGAACATTTACTATATGCATTTTCTTCATTTGTATTTATTTTATTGTTTGTGTATTGTTTTTCATTTGTTTGTTTCTATCATGCAACTGTTATTATAACAAAAGACCATAAGTCCTGGTGGAAATGTACTCATACAGAACGGAAAACGTAGTATTAAACTTCAAGGCAGACTGGGAAATAAGATGTTCCAGTATGCTTCAATCCTAGGACTTGGTGACATGATGAATTTTAACAACATTGTTATAGAAGACGTTAGAGATGAACTGTTATCATCGTTTCAACTTTCGGATTACATGGTGTCTATTACTCCTCTACCTCTCAATGGCAAAAATGCGAATGAAAGACTCTGCTGTTGCAATAGTAGAGATATTGAAGACGAGTTCCACTTCGTTTGTATTTTTCCATGTTATAGTGTTTTACGACAAAAATACCTTAAAAGATATGTATATGTTAATCCATCTGTGTTTAAGTATCAACAATTACTGACTTCATCCGATAAAAACGAACTTGAAAAGTTGTGTAAATATATAAAAAAGCATTTGTAATTCGCAATTCATTTATCACTTATACCATATAACCGGTATCACCTACAAATATTTCTGTCATTATGTGTTTAGAAAATGTACTATATGCATTTTCTTAATTTGTATTTATTTTATTGTGTCTGAATTGTTTTTCATTTTTTGTTTGTGTCTATCCTGCAACTGTTACTATACCAAAAGGCCATAAGCCCTGGTGGAAATGTACTCATACAGAACGGAAAACTTAGTATTAAACTTCAAGGCAGACTGGGACATCAGATGTTTAGTATGCTTCAATCCTAGGACTTGGTGACATGATGAATTTTAACAACATTGTTATAGAAGACGTTAGAGATGAGCTGTTATCATCGTTTCAATTTTCGGATATTAGGGTGTCTATTACTCCACAACCTCTCAAAGGCAAATATGCGAATGAAAGACTCTGCTGTTGCAATAGACGATGTCAGAAATTAAGTCGACAAAGTGGTCTCCCCTGAAAATATCCTTTTCCGCCATTACGGTGCTCCCTAGTCAATATCGCCGAAATCGCGAAAGCTTATCCAGCCGCTATGCCTTACGAAAACTGTAGGGGCAGACAATGTGTCGTAGTTGGATGCAGCAATAACCAGAGATACCTGTATCGTTGGAAAAATACAATATGTGCTGAACATGGCTAAAAAAATGAGAATTGTATATGCCTTGCTCCGTTCAAGTTCCATTGTTTACCTCTGAACGCCGAGCGAAGACGAGAGTGGTTGGGTGTTATCAACAGGAAAGATTTCAATCCAGCAAGCAAAGCCGTGGTAAGAACCATGTAAAAACATTAGTTAACTTTGTTCTGTAAAGATCTACATACTTTCACTAGTATCAATCTGAAATTGAGCCTGAGTGGCCAGTCTTTAATAAAAACTTTATATGTATTCGGACGAATTGCAATTCGGACAAAATTGTTATTCAGCTTTGTTAAGACTGTTCCGATCTAGGAACGAGTGCTGTTTGGTGAACTTTATAATGAATTAGTTCATTGGTTGCTTGAGGTCAGTTTTACAAAAGTAACAAAATTTAATATTTTATCTTTTGAGCCCCAGCCCCCCCCCCACCCAAAGTTGGGTTCAGGGGTGGGAATTACAATTATTTTTTATTACAAGCATCAGTTAAGATACTGACAGATTAATGTATTTTCTATTTTCAGGTTTGTTCCCTGCATTTTGTAGATGGGCTGCCAACGAAGAAAAACCCTCTTCCTACCGTCAACATGGGCTATGAAGTGACCAAGACGCCAAAGCCAAGACGTCAGCTGGTCAGAAGAGCGCTGATGCCTGTGAGTGACAACATGAAGCTGGAGCCCTCTTAGCCCATGTTTTCTGCCACTATGTTACAACCGGATTATGTAAATGACATTAGTTATGAACAGATTGAGTGCAAAACAACATGCTGTCTAAATTATCCAGGTTTTTGCAACAATGTGCCTAAGATGGTAGAGGCTAGCACCCAGACTGATAATTTAATCAGACTTGACCATCCATATGCGTATCATAAAACCACTAAATGTGCATCTACTCAACAAACCACACCAGAATTCAGCATTGATGACATTTCTTCAGACACTGATGCACGCTTTTATACAGGACTTGACTATAGTGTACTTATGGCCCTAATAGCTATGATGATTCCATTTGGTAAAGCTTTAAGTTATAAATTAAACATTTCAGATCAAATTTTATCTGTCTTGATGAGACTACGGCTAGGTTTGACATTTTTTGATATTAGCAGGCGCTTCAACATTTCAAGACCATTAGTCGCCAACATATCTCACACATGGATTGACATTTTGGCTGTAAAGTTGAGTGACTGTGCAGTTTGGCTACCTAGAACATCTATAAGAAGAACATTGCCTTCATCATTTGTAGACACTTATCCAAAGACAACATGCATTATTGATTGTACTGAAGTTTTTATTCAGCAACCGTTCACATTGAAAGCTATGAATCAGACTTACAGCAATTATTAAAGTCATAATACTGCCAAATTTCTTGTAGCTATTGTTCCAAATGGGTACATAATGTTTGTGTCAAAAGCATATGGCGGGAGAGCTAGTGATAATTTCATCACTAAATCTTCAGGTTTCTTGGAATACTTATTACCTGGCGATGAAGTTATGGCCGATCGCGGGTTTACTATAGGCGAAGAACTGTGTGCTAGACAAGTTAAAATGAAAATTCCAGCATTTATGAAAGGAAGAACACAGCTATCTGCACAAGAAACCATTGCATCAAGGCGTATCGCATCTGTACGAATACATGTTGAAAGAGCCATAAATAGACTGAAATGCTTCAGAATATTAAGTACAACTTTGAATATTAAATCGACCACAAAACTTGATAAGAAAATGCGTGTGACTGCCGCCCTTTGTAACTTGCAGGGCTCCTTAATTAGAGAGAATACTTCTGAGGATTGAAGAAATGATTTTCATTGTTTTAAAGAGAGCCTTAATTAGTACATCCAAGAATGCATATTGTCAATAGGAGCAACTGATGAATGAGTAAGATACAGAAGAATGAAAATGAACACACTATATGTTTTAGTACATGTTTTATTTTAACCAATTTAGCTACCGGTAATAAATAATAAAATATTCATAATAGCACATGCATTTCTCTACTATTCTATGGGCAAGTTTAACTTTTAGTTTCACCGAATATTAGAATGTAGCTTAAGTGATTTAAATTCATATTTATTATTTATTCTACAATTAATAATTATAATGATAGTCTTTTTCTGAGAAAACTGGGCATAATACATGTGTGTAAATTGTCGTCCCAGATTAGCCTGTGCAATCCTCACAGGCTATTCATGGAAAACACTTTCCGCTTTTTTTCATTTTTCGTTTAAATGAAGTCTCTTCTTAGCAAAAATCCAATTTAGGCGGAAAGTGTCGTCCCTGATAAGCCTGTGCGTACTGCACAGGCTAATTTGGGATGATACTTTACGCCAATGCATTATGCCCTGTTTTCTCAGAACGCGACTCATTAGTACTCATGTGGTTATGGTTATTATTGTTTTATTATTAGCCAGGAAATATAATAGAAATGTTAATAAATATCACTTATATATATTAACTATAATAGATCTTTGTTTTTTATATGAACCCACAAGTATGTCATTGCATTCACGCATAACTTCCAAACAGAGTATACCCTGATGGGAAAGCTCCTGTAGGAGTTGTTGTGTTAGAGTCTTCTCTGTTGTTGTATTAGAGTTATTTGCCTCAAACTGCTATCTGTTGTTGTAGAGATTAATGATATCTGATCAATACAAACACTACTGTTATTTGCCTCAAACTGCTATCAACAGTAGTGTTTGTATTGATCAGATATCATTAATCTCTTAAAATTATGCTCATCTACCACCATCTAACAGGTGTTTGAAGTAGAACTCTCGAATTCTAACCAGAGTGGTTCTAACAAAGTTGGCGTCATAGGGAACATCCACTATCAATCCCTCGGCTTTTGTCCACACAACAAACTTGCAGTGGTGTCGTGCAGTGCAGTGCATAGCTATCTGCACTTATTTGTAGTACCCATTTCGTCCTTTTGGGTTAAGGCAGTGGTCCCCTGATTTGGTGTGCACAACACCATATGTTCCGCTTTGAATAAGTTCACTCAAGGGCTTTGTTGGGCACTTAATTTCAAGAATGGTGTCCTCGCCAACAAGTCCATCTGGACTTGCAGCAAGATATGGTTCTGTCTGGTCGATGACAACGTCAGTTTGAACCACTTTTAGGCCAGTGTTCTGCTCAAACCAAGCACTGGCTTCAGCTTCATACTTTTGCCCATGCTGAGTGGCACTGTTCCCTTTAAACCGTGGGTAGAACTGGTTCGTCACGAACTTGTTTGGGTCTGCACGGCTTGTTTTAGGAAGAGCATGGACCTTACTTGATGAAATCCTCAGCTTTCGAGCATCTCTCCATAGCGTGGAGCATTGCAAGGACGTAGCTTGGCTGATGTTGGTCTTCGCTTAAGCAGAAAGATTTATGTATTTTTTATAAAATGCATCACACGGCTAACAAGTCACTTCGTTAACTGGCCTTGATGGGTCTATGGTGTGGTCACTGTGTTCCACTGACTTCATCTCATTCACTGGTTTTTCCTTCGCACTCAAGATTTTTTGGAGCAGTGTACCTTTACATGTCCACAGCTTGTTGGTGCACGACTCACTGGCATGATCTTGAAGATCAGAGTGATCAAGGAATGATCTTATTTTTGGCAAGTGGGTTCCTGTCGCCTTTTTTGTGTTGTTTTTTAAGTATTGGTGCATCGTCTGGCTTGGGTCTTTCGAAGTTATTGTTCTCAAACTCCTCATGCAGCACAGCTGTCCCTGCACCTCTACCCCACAGCCTATCCTTGTCTGTACAGGTTTTTCCTGCGAGTCCATGGCTCCATGCTAATGCCAAAAAATAAAATAATGGCCGAGATGTGGCTGCAGGTCCTGCCTGTGCCTGCTGGACATGAACAATAGCCTGTGTGGATTGTAGAATCATCTGCTGTTGCCACCCAAGCCATGTAATCTGCACGGCCAACTCCTGGTTTAGATGGAGACACTTTAGCTTTTAGAAACTGGATGTTGTTGTGTGAGCTCCACATTATGTCCCCTAATCAGCCATTTTGAACATAGTTGTATGCATACAGTGATCGAAATGATTTCATCGCTTTTCCATCATACGCTTTGGCCATCACAAGGTAGTCAACCAAATCCTCATAGGTCACATTTGGCCAAGATGTTGGATCATTCACTGTCCACTTGACGTCATCTGAGGGAAGGCCTGAAACAAAAAAGGCTTAATTTAACTATTGTTTGATGAATTCTCACTGTTGTTGTGCTTCTTTTGGGAAAGGGGGGGGGGTGACACAAGGTTCAGCCATAGCTCTTTCGTGCAAACAATTAAGTTAAATTCAGAAAGCAACATGATTAAACGTTTGGCCAACGTCAAACCAAATTAAAATGTCATTTTTACGGATAACCGTTGAACCTACGACATGCACTGATAGATCTATCTTATAATAGTGATTCCATGAATTTCTTTCAAAAGGCAAAATTGATTACATTCACCAGAGACGTAGATAACATCTACGTTTCTGCATGCACATGTGTGTTTGATTATTTCAAGATGTCTGTTTTTGTCCATGTGCTGGCTTGTAGATAATTAAAGATGTTAACTTGTCAATATGAATACATTTTCGAATATATCTGTTTGTTCGGCAATTTGATCAGTGTAAAAAAATGTCCATGTTTACATTGTCCCATATTTGGTAATGTTTACGCGTTCGCGTGACAATTAAATTTAACTATAGTTTCGATTGGCTGATAATTATACCGGGCTGACATAACTGACATTGAGTGAATAAAATTAGACTCAAGCGAGCGTCTGTAAACAATTTTAATCATTATAGTGCAACTGTCAAAACAAAAGCTTAAAACAAAGGTCGCTATTACAACATTGTAATGCACTTAATAGGTCGCATTGATTATTGAAACGTGCACAAAAAGCTTAAATAAACCATCTACTTACCGATAGTTGTGTCCGATGCCATTGTGAATATAGTAAACGGGCGTTTGTATATTAAAAATAAAACAATGCTATATCGATGCTGCCGGTGCTGCTACTAATATCTTGAAGTCTGAGAGCACCGTAATGGCGGCGGGTCACGTGACCGGCAAGATGTCAGCCTCCTTATCTATGGAACTGACATCGTCTATAGTGGAGATATTGAAGATGAGTTTTACTTCGTTTGTTTTTGTCCATGTTATAGTGTTTTACGACAAAAATACCTTTAAATATATGTATATGTAAATCCATCTGTGTTTAAGAATCACCAATTATGACTTCATCCGATAAAAACGAACTTGTCCAGTTGTGTAAATATATAAAATAAGAATGTTTAATATGCAGTTCATTTATCACTAATACCATATAACCGATATCACCTACAAATCATTCTGTCATTATGTGTTTAGAACATTTACTATATGCATTTTCTTTATTTGTATTTATTTAATTGTTTGTGTATTATTTTTCATTTGTTTGTTTCTATCCTGCAACTGTTATTATAACAAAAGACCATAAGTCCTGGTGGAAATGTACTCATACAGAACGGAAAACGTAGTATTAAACTTCAAGGCAGACTGGGAAATCAGATGTTCCAGTATGCTTCAATCCTAGGACTTGGTGACATGATGAATTTTAACAAAATTGTTATAGAAGACGTTAGAGATGAACTGTAAACATCGTTTCAACTTTCGGATTACAGGGTGTCTATTACTTCTCTACCTCTTAATGGCAAATATGCGAATGAACGACTCTGCTGTTGCAATATTAGAGATATTGAAGATGAGTTCCACTTCGTTTGTATTTGTTCATGTCATAGTGTTTTACGACAAAAATACCTTAACATATATGTATATGTTAATCCATCTGTGTTAAAGTATCACCAGTTACTGACTTCATCCGATAAAAACGAACTTGTCAAACTGTGTAAATATATCAAAGAAGCATTTGTAATTCGCAATTCATTTATCACTAATACCATATAACCGGTATCACCTACAAATAAGTCTGTTATTATGTGTTTAGAAAATTAACTATATGCATTTTCTTCATTTGTATTTATTTTTATTTTTTTGTGTATTTTTTTCATTTGTTTGTTTGTTTCTATCCTGCAACGGTTATTATACCAAAAGGCCATAAGTCCTGGTAAAAATGTACTCATAAAGAATGGAAAACTTAGTATTAAACTTCAAGGCAGATTGGGAAATCAGATGTTCGAGTATGCTTCAATCCTAGGACTTGGTGACATGATGAATTTTAACAACATTGTTATAGAAGACGTTAGAGATGAACTGTTATCATCGTTTCAACTTTCGGATAACAAGGTGTCTATTAATCCTCTACCTGTCATTGGCAAATATGCGAATGAAAGACTCTGCTGTGCTTTTGACAAAAGACTAACCATGTTCAGTAAATTACTTCTACTACTACTACTACTACACCTACTACTACTACTACTACTACTACCGCTACCACTACTTCTACTAATACTACTACTACTACTACTACTTCTACTCCTACTACTACTAAGACGACGACGACGACGACGACTCATTGTACTACTACTACTACCTCTACTACTACTACGACTCATACTGCGACTACTACTACTACTACTACTACTACTACTTCTACTACTACTACTACTACTACTACTACTACTACTACTATTACAACAACTACTACTACTATTACTACTACTACTACTACTACTACTTCTTCTTCTTCTACCTGCACTCCCACTACTGCTGTTGTTGGTGCTGCTACTGCTTCTGTCCCTTAAACAAATAACCTTTACTACTTCGCGATAATATTTCAATATTTGTATCGAAATACTGACTTGTTACATGCTAAGTTATGAAAAAGTTTTCTCAACGCAACTTTCTGAATACCAACTCGGTTCATTTTCGGTTGTAAGTTATTTTTAATAGCTTATTCTTACACTGTAATTGAAGCAATCTTTTTGTCCAACTAATGTGAGATTTCGAGGCATTTGATAGCTATTTTGGTAACAATTTTGTTTCCCTTTCAGTATAAGAGCTCAAATTTTTTTCTATTTAACTGGTTAAAAGAAAAGCATTTTTACATTCCTGATATCGAGATTTGCAGGAGTTGCATTCCTTGACCGTGCCAATCATTTATACAAGACTAAAAAAATCTGAAGCGCATCGTCTTAATCTTAAAAGCACCCAGTAAAACCATTCATCAAATTTAAAACATATTCAAACAGAAAAATTGCTCAAAAAATTTAATCCTTGGAAAACATATACCCCAGAGTTTTCAGGAAAATTATTTCATGAAAAAAAACGCATTATGGTTGAAGCAAAGTTTGCTTTGCTGGAACAGCATTTTAAAACTGTAAATGGCGACGATTTCACTAGCGATGAATCACAGCCACCTACCTTATACAATAACGATTTACTTAATGCCGATATAACATGTGAATAAATCGAACATTGTATAAATTTGTAAAAAAATAACACAGCATGCAGCATTGATAATATTTTGAACGAACACCTTGAAGCATCCTTTCCAATTATGAAAGATGAATATGTAAAATTATTTAACTTAGTATTTAACTCTCGAACTGTACCTTTTTGGGCAATTTTTTGCTAATAAATCCAATTTTAAAAATAAAGGTTCTGAAAACGAGCCTCCTAACTACATACCAATCACTAAATTTTGCTTTCGTGTTCGCTGGGTCGTCTGCACTGAGGAAGGTATAGCGTCCATGACCGCAATTTATGGAAGACATAATTGTAAATATCTTATTCACCTCAGTCTTATATACGTTTAGGAAAAAAAATATTGAAATATGACCTTATTGACAAGCATCAAGCGGGTTTCTTCAAACATTTTCCAACAGCTGAAATATCACTGTCTTATATGCCCTGATTAATATTCTTAGACTCGAAAAGAAAAAAATGTTTTGTGCATTTATCTATTTAAATGCGGCATTTGATACGATCAATAGGTCATTGTTTTAGTATAAGTTAGACCAGTACAGTAAAAGTAGAAAGTTCTTAAATATTGTCAATAATATGTAAAACAACGCAAAATCATGTGTCATGTGTAATGGCAAAAATCAAACTATTTTTCATGTTCAGTTGGAGTAAGGCAAGGAGACAATTTATCGCCCATACTATTTAAAGTATTTTTGAATGACCTAAATTCTCATTTCTATAATAGTAGATACATAAATGGAAATAAGTTCCATATCTATTTAAATGACAACGACATATTAATTTTATTAAGATTTACGTTATCGTAGCAGTCAGCTAAAGAACTACAAAATTGTTTAAATGTGTATTCCTAACATTGAGACACATGGGAACTGTTAACAAAGATAAGTCTATAATTGTTATATTTAGCAAAGTTAGACAAACTTATTATGTATTTTACTATAAAAACCATCCCATTGAAGTTGTTCAAAATAATAAATACCTCGGCATTTTATTCAATAGTAGCGGTTCTTTTTACAGACAAAAAAAAAATCTAGCCGAACAGGCACCCAAAGCTATGTACTGTCT
Organism: Dreissena polymorpha; assembly: GCF_020536995.1. Lineage (NCBI taxonomy): Eukaryota > Metazoa > Mollusca > Bivalvia > Myida > Dreissenidae > Dreissena > Dreissena polymorpha. Next base: position 75,327,146 of record NC_068361.1, on the reverse strand, counting down.
TATCAATAAATGTAGTAATCTTGCTTTACAAATAGATTTGAAAATTGATCTATTTGACAAGATGATTAAACCTATTATTTTGTACGGTTGTGAATGTTGGGGGTTTGGAAATAATACTATTATAAAACGTTCAGTTGAAATCTGTGAAAATTATATACGGGATTAAGGCCAATACAGCATCGCGTATTACATACGTAGAAACTGGAGTAAAGCCCCTTAAAATTGATACTGAAATTAGAATAATTTATTTTTGGTCTAAATTAGTCAATCCACTGTGTTTTAAAATATCCCATCAAATTTACAACATTGTATGCATATGTACATGAAATGGAAAGCACTAAGTTTGATTGGATAGAGTGTATTCGGAACTGTTTTGTAGAATGCGGAATGATGAATATTTGGCAATCTCATGATGTTCCGAATTTTGCACCTGGTTCATTAAAAGTATGAAACAAATACTAACCGATCTGTTTATAAACGAATGGCACTCAGATATAAATAATTCTAGTATATGCTGTAATTATAGATTGTTTAAAAACACATTTGGTTTTGAATCTTACATAGTAAAAACTCCAGATAAATTTCTAAAATACATTATACGAATTCGCACAAGAAATAACAGGTTATCCCCGTCGAAACAGGAAGATGGCATGGAATAGAAATGAACCAAAGACCAACTCCAATATTCATATAGCGATGATAAAAACTATTAAACAAGACCAAATATGGTAAAATTTAAATCGCTAATGTCCATCGATTTTCATAACCACAGTACGTATAGGAAACTGTTTGTTCGTTAAAGAAATATTAAAACAGTTTTAATGTATACCGTGTTTGCTTTTCTATACAGTTAAATATTTTCAGTTTTATGATGCGTAAATGTTGTTTTGTTTTCATTTTTTAACAGTAATTAAAACAATAAAGACATATTATCACAATTAACTTAATGCAGATACAGATGGCCATCACATGTTATTCGATGAATATAGCAACTGACAAGAATTCAAATACCGCAATAATTGCTTTACCGCGAGAAATGCTACTAGGAGTATATAATGGTTTGTGAAAGCATACACAGAAAGTCAGTTCATCAAAACCCGGTCAAACACATGTAAAAGATTTCAGAGGTATGTCAATATTCACGATCTGGACAAAGACAGAATTAAGCATATATGACGGACCTGGTAAGAGAAGGAGTTATGCACATATGCACTACCTTTAAAAAGAAAATTGTATATGCTGGACTGGTAAAAGAAGCAGGTATGCACATATTCTGGACTGGTAAATGAAGCAGGTTATGCATATATGCTGGGCTGGTAAAAGAAGCAGGTATGCACATATGCTGGACTGGTTAAAGAAGCATGTATGCACATATGCCAGACTTGCTAAAGGAATACATTTGTGTTATACTTGGAAAAGAAAGATACAAACACATGTGCTAGACCAGGTTAAAAGAATGGTAACTATATGTATTGAGATAAGCCGAACCTGGTAAAGCGGGTGGTTGACATGTTCTAAGAGATGACATGTCTGGCAAAGAAGGAGATACCTAAAAGTGAAGCCTGTAGATGTCAATTTTAGTATGATTTATGTAATTTCAGTTTTTGATGCGTAAATGTGTTGTTTTTTTCATTTTTCTCACAATAATTTATAAAATAAATACATATCATGACACTTAACTTAATGCAGATACAGATGGCCATCACATGTTATTCAATGAATATAGCAACTGACAATAATTCTTTATGAATGTTATTGAATTGTGTTGATTAAAACAATATTCATGAAAAGCATTTTATACTTTCTTTGTTTGAAAACTGTTTCTTCGTTAAAGAAATATTCAAACAGTTTTAATGTATAACGTGTTTGATTTTCTATACATTTTAATATTTTCTGCTTCCTCTATGCTCTCAATGTTAAAATACTGTACGTATTTGTTGCATACCATATAAATATCCTCTCTCTTTACATGTAAACAATTGCTGTATAGTATGTAGCCCCGTCAACTTATGTACCTTTTGATGCGCTTTGTATAGACCAGTTGAATGTTATTGTTTACATTCAGGATTTTTCGCGCATGCGCACTGACTGGTTGGCAAAAACACTGCTTACAGTAACGTAAAACATGTATTAATGTATTTTGTTTAGTCAATCAAACGATAAAAAATCCGAAATAAACCTTAAAACTCTTAAAACAATAGTGTAAAATATAATATTAAGTACCAATAAATGTATATTCATAAATATAATTTTCTCTGTATAAACATACGAATTAGTAACTAACATCAGAGAAAACGTGGTCGGAAGACTAAAAACTGGCGATCCCACAAAACAAAACAATAAATATTCTTTCGTATTATTTGTGATAGTAAGATTTTGATAAATTATGTATCAAAGATAATAACACATACATTAATTTGATTATTGCTATAAGTGGTGTAGATATTGTTATTGTTTATAAGCAAACGAAAGTGTAAGAGGTGCATTTAATCAATTATAAAACGAAGCCCTAAAAAGGGAATACATTACAATTTTTAAACATTGTAGTAATTTTATTTTCCGTTGAATGAATTATCGTTTCGTTTCCATCGCATGACAATATCATAAAGTTCAGCATACATATGTAAAACAAGAACTGCATATTTTGCAAATTGAACCGTCTTTGCGTACACTCTCTTTACTGGTGATAAGGAGTGATAACAATCTAGCATTTTATGATAAATAAATCTATATATTAATTTATTTTACGCAAGTATTTTTTACCCTTTTGTTGTTTGCTTGTTTTCATGATGTCGTTTTGTACGCTACAGTAACGTACAGTCTTAACACGTAATAGCCGAGTTTACACTTGCCGGTACTCGTTAAATACGTTAATTGTGTAGCAGTGAAATTGCACATTTTTAATTTATAGTTATTAAACACTGTATTATCATGATTAAACTGGCTAATACATATATACACTAGTTCCTGTTTTGATCTGTGTTTTGCAGGCTCTTTTTTCATGACTGTGAAAGTGAAATTTTCATAAGAAAAGAATGTCAATTTTTTTCTTAAGTATTTCATTCAACTAATGCAATGAATTGTTCTGCATATTCTTTGCCATTTTGATAGGTGTTTGTTAGGTGATCAACAGGAGATGACCAGGGTGCCAGAGAAAATGGATATACATTTGAGATCTGGTCAGGGCTCCATATAAAAGTGGTTAAATGGTATACATTTTTATATCTGGCCAGTGCTCAAGAGAAAATGGGTATACAATTCAGAAAATGTCACCTTTTAAAAATGGTTTAATACCCCTTGACTAAGACTCTTAATTCATCTAGCATGAACATTTGTACTTCATCTTTTTACACTAACAACATTTAATGTACAAATTTAATCTACCAATGTGTACATATACTACTTAACATATATTTGACTGTATTGAATGTAGGAAGTACTGTAGCTAACATATCCATTAGAAAAAATATCAGGGGGGTGAAATATTCATTGCCTGAAGCTCTGACAAGGGAGCTATGTTTATATATCTTTAAACACACTGATTAAAGAAGTAAAACAATACATTGATACAACAGATGGAAAATCATCACCTCTAAACAACATGATACATAATTATGTATTATAGTTTTGAATCTGGATCTATATAGGTACACAGCAGGACCTTTCGGTATGCGCGCTGCGGGAGAGAGATGGGAGTGATTTACATTTTGGATTTAATTTAATTCACTGAAATTCATCATTTAATTTACAGTATGATCTCATTTGGTATAGATGTACATGATTGTATCAAACAACATATATTTAATAATATAATGTTATTAATTAGTTGAATTCATATTAGCTTTGTTATTAAGCTGAAGACTGCCGTATCGGCCTGAGGCCGCAGGCCGAAGGACAATACGGCTGTCTGAAGCTCAATAACAAAGCCAATATGAATTCAACTAATTAATGACAATTTTATTAATTAACTTTATAATATTTTTCAGTATCGACGAAATATTCTTTCTAGACATTACATGATGCAGGAACACAATTTGACAGGTCGCGAAATTATGCAAAATTTACCTGAATAACATTCCAGCCACACTGGATCCACTACCGTTGTTTTTAATACAACTCAGAAGACAATAAGGATTGAACACTAACGTATTGCCATTAGGAATTGCATTTGTAATGTATATATCCTCCATGATTTCGAATTAGTTTTGCTTCCGACGCTTGATAATTGTTGATAGTAGCGTTGTTATTTATGTACGCTCAAACATTGAACCTTACTGTAATGGTTACACTGCACTATTCTTATTGTCGAAACCTTGAGCTGAACATATTAGGGGCTGAGTACTTTAAGTATATTTTTAAAGGTTTAAACTTTTGCACAAAATCTAAGCATACAACTTTAAAATGGCGTCCACAATTATCGAAATTTTAGATTCTCATATAAGGCCGAGTTTTTCCTGGTTTCTGATTGGCTGAATCTCGTATTGGCCGACCTTTTTCCGTATTGGCCGTGTTTTTTCCATATTGGCCGCCTTTTTCTCGTATAAGGCGAGTTTCGAGCTTTATTGGCGAGGCTCAACTTGTATTGGGCGAACAAATTGAACACATTCTCGTCTAATATTATAAAGTTAATTAATAATTATCAGTATAGATTAGTGTTTTGATTTCAGTATCATTTAAATGATTTTAGTCAAGTTTATCATTCATATACATTAATTTTGTAAATATTATCAATATAAGTATACTAAATGCAAACATATTTGAAATTATACAGTTTGATATACTGTATATAATGTAACTACACATCCATGCAGTCCATCAAACCATTGCAACCGAGCCACCTGGTGTGCCAACGTACCAGCAGAAAAGTCAAATGCCTTCTGACTTAGTGCATTTTACTATTTATAAAATCTACATTAGTTACAGATACATGTTTACATTTGTATGTGTTTGAAAAAATGTATAATCTTTATGACATCAGCTGACCATGCATGTCATAGATTTCAAAATCAAGGCCCTGGTCTGACACATTGGTAACATTAAAGTTTAACTGGTACCAGGCTTCTGAAATAAGTTTTTATTAAAATATGTGAGGAAATCTAAATCAGGCACTGATTTTTCTTGTTTTAAATTAGTCATATATCAGTTGTGGTCTCTCGGTAATGACCCATTTTTGCTTACTTGTCACATCCTTAAAACTTTCCACACTTCTATAATAGCAAATCTGAATTTAGGTGAGCTTCAATGGTACATTTAAACTTTAGATCGGTCACAAGAGTGCTGGTTAAGTCAAGGCACATATGTAAATCTAGGCCATGTGAAACTCAAAGTGTCAAAGACAAATGAAAGATAAGTTCATTAATTATTGTCCCATTGTTTACAACTGCTGTGATTTTTATATAATATAACTGATGACTATCATGTGAGATTAAATTCACAGTATCTTAGTATCAGGTTTAGAAGCCTTTTAGATAACAAAGTTGACTAGTTATTAATGTCGCTTCTCAGGGCATCAAACCCGCAGCGCAACCTCCTGCAATCAAAGTCGACACTCTACCACTAGGCTTTTGGAAAATTCGGAAAATTTTTGATCCCTCGAGAGCAACCAAACAAACAATTAAGTTAAATATTGCTGACTCGGTTTAATTGAGTCGGTTCATGAGAGATAATGGAAGGTGCAACATCATTCACGCCCCCTAGCAGCGCCTTAAGCGGGAGTCAATTCTAAACACGAAAGTGCTGGAGTCATTGATCCCGAGGGACCAGATAAAAAAAAACACTTGATTAATGTTCGAAATTAAATCATTTGATTAATGACAATTCTATTATTTGAGCCAGGTCATAGCAAAGGCACAGTCTAATCCGTATCCAATTGAACTATTTGTTATTGTCAGAAAACCGCTTTTAAGCAAACAGCTTTCAAGCGACCCCTTGCTGATCTGGATCCAAACTGGCCACAATCGCCTTAATGTCTCTTTTACTGTGACACAGTCCATTTAACTTCAAAATGATATAAAGTACCTAAATAGAAAGAAAAAATAATACAAAACAGTTAAGAGTTTGTAATCAATGTTGAATTTCAGTACAGCTTGGTGATCTGCAAATCCCATTTGATATGTTGATATCGGGTATCATATTCATTCAATTAGTCACAAAATGCTCGAATAAAACTTATAAAGCAAATTTGACTTAAATTGATAACTAAAAATACCAGTATGCCAGTTTTGCCGTGTCAAGATCCAGAAAGTCTAGTCAAACTTGTTGACGCTCTAAAATATTAAGCTACTTTTTATATTGGTAATATTTTAGCCCATATAAAAAGTATCTCTAAATTCTTTGCGCGTCTTATAAATAAGACTACAGAAAGTTTTTCATTCACATCGAATATATCCTTCGAATTCCATTCATTGTAGTCATTAGCGGAGATTTAGTGAATAAATAACTCATATCCTAAATGACAGTTTCTAAATAGCCAAACAAGCCGACTGTGCTGTAAGAAAGTTTTGACACGAGTGTCAACATTCTCTAATGGGCGTGGCCATTGTTGTTTACATGTTGGTATCCTTTATCAATGACAATCAGCAAGGTATGCCGATTGAGAAAATTTACCTAACTCAATCGGACGGGCTCGGTCTTTTACATAGGTCGCCATTGTGAAGAATTTGTTCATGGTATGATAACTTAGACGAGCTGCTTCGCTGAAGCAGCATCGTCAAAAATAAAAATGGAACAGATTGTGTAAAAACAGCAGTCAATATCATTTAGTTATCTATCTTTGAACACATCAATATTTGTTATTAACATAATTGTATCATCTCTTATGTTTTCATGTTACACAATAACATTACATCTAGAAACATATTTTTTGTCAAAACATATTTTTATAAAACAAACAAAAATGAGCAAAATTATCGTTGTAGTAGAAATTATTATCTTTGTGTTTCAATATCCAATTATATACATATACTGCATAATACGCGTTAACTGATGTTCATACCCAGGCGGGATTCTCTTTGTATGAGAGTTCACGTGATGTAATACAATTTAGCGTAACAAACCGATGATTCCTAAAAGACGATGTATTTCAGAATGTTCAGTTGTCATTCGATTGTGTTTGCTCACTTATATACTGCGTTCTTGTAAAAAGTTAAACAAGTTTAAACTTTTCCTTTCATCAATATGTGGACACAAATCCATTTAAGACTGTTTCAACAGTATGTACCTTCTTGAGTTGCTTCCGATAATCGAGTAATATTGACAGTCCATATTGATATTCAACACAATTGGTATCACAGTATTACTTGTATATCTATTACATGCTATATGATGTTCTTTTGTTATTCAGGGTTTTTGCTGTTGTTGCCTGTTCCGATTGTCAAATTTCGTGAAATGGTCGAGTGTAACAATATCAATTTATTGTGTATCTGAATTTATAAATTAGACATTGTAACATGTATATTATAGTCGGGATAGAAGGACCATTTGCAAAGTAACCAGCCACCAACCTGATGTAGCATAATACTACACTGCACAAATCTGGATGACAAGGGGCTTGTACATTTCTTTAGTATGTTTTTTGTTAGACACTCTTTTAAAACGATCCGTCTGTATATATGTAAATAAAACAAAGCTACATATTTTTAATCCAAATTTATCTAAGGCCAAGCCGGCCAAGGTAATTTTACATAGTCACCTTCGTATCTTTCCATTCGTTTATATATGTCATAGCCGTACGCGCGATATAGCAAGATAGCCAATACGGACTGTTCATACCTGTGACAATCCCCATACACGTTACCGTGAAGGCCACAACGATAATACTTCTGCCACCCATCGTGTGGTACAATGCAGTCAATCACAAGGGCGCAGGCAATCCAGGGCTTGAGTATATTCTGGACAACAAACGGCGTTGTCCGCGCAATAAAAAATCCCGCCTGTATTTCGGGAAGTTTCCGGAAGGTGCATGCTTTCTCTCGGAAAAATCCGAACGTCACCGGAAGTGTCCGAAGAGCTACGGATCCACCTCCGGGTGTGCAGATAACGTCCAGACGGCGAGCCATGTCGAGCAGACCAGATATGTTACTTGTTGTAAAGAGGATGGATGAATCCATCCACACGGCGAACGGATACTCTTTCAAAACCATCTGAAATGAAGGGAGAATATGTTGGTTTCTTGTCCCTTGTCTCTTATTCCTTATTTAAGCTAAACGTATATGATATCAGCTTTTCAGGAAAAAAATATGCATACATTTCTTAAGTAAATGAAAACAATACCAAACGTAATTTAATTCATGAATTAATTTACAATTAAAAAATAATTAAATTGAATAAACAACCCTTGCTTTGTAACTTAAAGACCAAATAGTATTCTTTTAATATTAAAGAGACATTTGTTTGACTAGTAATATTGTATGTCAAGTAACTTGAATACATCGACTTTACGTAATACTATTAATGTTGATGTTTCTTCTTTGCGCTTGAATATTATAAACGAAACTGGAATTTTCTTCTTCGAATTATAACAACAAAACGTAAAACCTGTTTATTGTATTTAACATTTAGTAATGATATTAATATTAATTATATAACATATCTACTTATTTGCTTTTATTTTTTCCGGTGCTTATATGAGGCGGAATAAGAATATAGTATTATCTTACTAACACAATTAATTACAACGAAACTAATGAACTATATAGAAACAATATCATCGCGAGTAAATGTTGGATATTACAAGTATAAATTCCAATACATTTCTAGTGACTTGTATTTAATGATAACCAAGTTAATTTTTAGCGGTTAATTAAGAAAAACTGTTTCCTATTCCTGATTCAAACCGATTAATGATCTGGTAAATAAATAAAAATGAGACACAGAATATCCGATCATAAAGTTAAGAGCTATAATTATTTAAAAAAAGTTCTTAATTTGTCATAAGGCATAACATCCAGAATAAATCATTAAATCTGAGTGATCTGACAGCATACGAGCATTTGCTCTCAGCAAAGAATATTTTACCGTATAATATCATATGAAATTATTTCTTTAAGATTGTATTTCAAGATTGAAAAGACAAGGATGATGCACGTACGATTTATTTGAAATTGAGTCATACGTTCCCCATAACTTTAACATTTTTAAGTCATTATTTTATTATAAAAGGAAATAGCTCCATTAAAAAAACAGAACGAATAACCTACTGAAACAAATCACAGATCGCTTCGTGTCAATAAAGGAATGCCAACCGATTTAAACCAACCGATGTTGGTTTAAATGGTAAATAACAACATGCGTGTTCAAAATCAACACAAAATCTTTTTCAGAAACTTGATATACAAATAAACTGGCGGATAATCTATGATATAATATAAGTAGTTAGTCTAATGGTCGTTACATGCATTTAATATAAGATACAGCTGATTTAATAAATATTTGCAAACATGCCGAAAGCGGCGGCTGTAAGCTTCAACGTTCAGAGAGAATTGAAATAACATGCATTAATCAAACGATAACAAATGGAGCTAAACTATTACTCTTTCAGATTGGACCAAAATCGTAATGATCGAACATTATCGCTACGTTGAAATAAGCAATAGTATTTTTAGCAAAAATTATTATTAGCATAATGTTAATTTAAACTTTTTTGTACATTGTACTTGTAAAAGAAACATTATTGAACGTGTGCTTTGAATAAATTGACCTCATATAAACCTGTGCATTCTTACCATTATCAACAACGGTTTCCACGCATACCCTTTCAGTTCCTTTACATAGGCCGGGAAATATTCAAACGGAAACAGTCTGTATTCGCACTGACATATTGCTTTTATCTGAAAGGATATTGAAAAAAACATTTATTGAATTGTAACTTATATTACAATCTTAATTAACACTTCGTCTTTAATAGATTTCGATTACATTTTTATAAAATATAACTACTATAGGAACATGCAAAAAAGTAATACTTGACGTACTTCACATATTGTTATTTGATATTAGACATCACGCCACCTGTCAATTTAACTCTTATTTAAATATCGATTAACCAATCAGCGATAGATAAATCTGCAAGCCGATTGCGTTCGGTTTGTCCGCCATTTTTCCTCGACAAGCTATAATTGCAGAGAAGCATAATAATCTCAATGGTGAGCGGGACTAAAATGATATTTTTGACGATCGCGGGTTGATTGTGTCAGCGTCTCCAATGTTTGTTTGCACTAGTGGCACATGAACATGTGGGATAGTCTTACCTGGTCTGGTTCGTCGGCCTGCAGACCCAAGTCATAGAAAATCATCCGCACATTTGGTTTCATCTTCCGCACCACAGAGTTGAAGTTGTTAAACATATTCATGGACTCTCGTAAGTGATTGGACGAAACACCAGTTATGAACACCGGATCTGCGTCCTTGGGGAGCGCGTTTATGTCTGCAATGCTTCCGAAAAAGTCTGCAAATAAATCACACATGACAGTACTGTGCGATCCGGAAACATTCATAAGAAAAGTAGATGCTCACACAAGATAATTGATTAAGCGATTGAGCCGGATCGAACGGCGTTTAATGTACGATTCGGTTAGTAAACCGTGGATAATCCGCTGGTCATTTGGAAAAAAGGACGTATAACATCAATTTCGTATTATGTCTTCGGGTTCAATGGCGTGAACGGTTATTTCATGACAACTTCTTCCGTTCATTCGCTTACATAAAACATAACTTGTTTTTTTACATTATTCTTTTGTAACAGAGATTACCATTTTTCATATTATACCAGAGTCGTCGCAAGTAAATACAAATATAGACGCCAGTAAATTGGGTTGTTTTGCAACGACATTTGATTTTATGCTACTGGGGATTGCTCACAACATATGGTTTCGTCTCCGTCCTCTAAAATGTTTGTCCGGTTGTCCGTCCTTCCTTTCGTCCGTCCGTTGCATCCTTTTTTCCGCGCAACATTTTAGACACTGATTATCCGAATCTGATGAATCTTCATATCTAGCATATCTATAAGTTGGATGTGTGCGAATTGTTAGACCATTTCAATGTGATGCTTTCAGTGACTTATTGCCTTTGAATAAAAATGTGACATCTTTTAAAGAAATAATCATTTCCGCGTGAGATCCGAAGAACTAATGATACGACTTTGATGAAACTGTTTTAACGATATCCTTAAAGAATGAGCATTCGCATATTGTCTGGTCATTCATTTTCAATCACTTTTCAGGAGATATTGCCCATTGAATAATATTGCGTTTACGCGTATGATCTCAGACGCTAATAGTTATCCATCCGAATAAAGTGTATCGTGCTCGGAAGCATCCCTCTAGGATGGATATGCACATGTTTCATTATTCTGCTCGAATAATTTGTTCTTGGATTTATTGTCATTTGATTAATACTATGACATTTGCTTATGATTTGTTGTTGTTGTTTTTTGTTTCCGCTCCAGACTTGCTGAACAAACGAACTAGTGTTGACATTTTGTATGGGGTTTCACCAGATCCCCGATGACATTTTTAGACGCTATAGGTCTTAGATAGATTAATAGCATGACATATCTTATTGATTTGTTGGGTTCCCACGCGATAACTTTTATCGATCGGAAGTTGAATAAACTTTATCCTAACAAAATTTACATGCACATTTCGATGATGCTGATTTCGAAATGTTTTAAGAGTGATATTGTTATTTGGTATATACCATTTGTCCAAATTGTATGAAACAGTATACGAGGTACCTCTATAGGATGAATAACTTTCAATTTCTGTTTACTGAAGGTGATTTTCATCAGATGTCTGACGATGATTATTGTTTGTATGTCGTCAATCATGAAAATGATGGTGAATATTTTAATGATATTTGAAGACCAATGATGTTCGTGACGTAAGAGTTGCTGATTATTATGATAACTTAGTATAATGGTATATGGGTATATTTAAATCGATTCGGTTAATCGCGATTACAAGACTCACCGTTGCAACCCAACTATGATAAATCCTCATCAACATGACAAAATGTTTTTAAAAAATGGGAAAAACATTCAAAGTTATAACGATGTTTCATTGTTTGTATAATTGTATGTAAGTAACTACCCCTACTTGTGTAATTAGCACATATTTGATTTGGGAATGGACTACCATTTTGGAAATAATTTCGTCCCAAAACGCACTGACAATTAGCATAGTCAACAATTTATGACTATATTGCAGTCTAGTGCCTGAACTATATTTGGTATTTAACACAAAGAAAAGTGGCATTGTCATAAAGCATATTAACAAACCGTGTGACAATAACCATAAGATTCTAAACATTATGATTGTTACTAGAACACGTACAATCAAAGCGTATCAGGCATAATCTAAATACATTTTACACATTTATCAAAATCGTTTTAACAATCTCAAAGTGTTGAATCGTTCCGCTTTAAGAGATCATTAGATACAATACACAAAATACATATTGACATGACCTGCGCATAAAATTGAACATAATAAAACACATTTTGCGAAATAATGCGCTGATTGTCAACATTCACGGTAGAATGACTTTCACGGTTGAATAATTTTGTATCAGCACCCGAAAAGAAAACACCCACAACACTCGGAAGAAAACCGCTTAGCGTGATTTCGAAAAATATGTTTAATTTAACCTCGGTCTGTTTTTGAAATCTAACTATTTAAACAGCATTTTATCAGCTCGGTCAAATGCTTGATGGAGCCACAAACTTAATACAGCGCATTACAAATTTAACCCATTTATGCCTAGTGAACTCTCCCATCCTTCTAAATTGGATCAATTTATTTCCTAAATTAGGGATGTCTAGTATATTTATTTCTATATTTAGAATATTTCTTACAGAAATTCCTTTAAGCAAACAGCGCAGACCCTGATGAGACGCCGCATCATGCGGCGAGTCTTCTGGGTCTACGCGGTTTGCCAAGGCCTTTTTTTCTAGACGCTAGGCATAGATATGTTAATTACTGTTATATATTTTTTGCTTAGATTTGTTTTTAACAAACAACCTGCAAAAATGTTTTCCGCTGAAACTTAAAGGCCCGGAGATTTAATATTTCGTTCGTAGCATCGTATTGTTGCACTTTCCCAAGTTTGTTCAAATTATGTCCCTTGGGTCTAAACTAGCTCCTCCCCGTACGTCACCAGTTTTACATAGACTGATATAGGGAATAACTTTTAAAATATTTTGTTTGAGACCAAAAAGGCTTTCATATTTGGTTTGTGGCATTATTTAGAGATCCTCTATCAATTTATTTTAAATTATGCCCTTCTTGTCAAAACTGGATCCGCCCTGGGTAAAAACAGTTTTACGTTTACGCATATAAGGAAAACTTGAAAAATCTTGTCTAAAATTGTGTTTATATTTGGTATACAGTTTCAAACAATGAGGATTTCTACAATTTTCCTTTCAACTTATGCTTCTGGTGTCAATGTTGGCCCCGCTTAGTTATCTATAAGATCTCTACAAAGTGTCTGTATTGTAAAAAAAAAAGCCCCGCCCCGGTGTTCACAGCGTTTACATGTACTTATAAAATCTTGTTTAAAAATGCAAAGCCCATAATTGTCATATTTGATGTGTGCATCATTTAAGGTTCTCTACCCTTTTTTTTAAACTGTGCAAATCGGGAACAAACTGGACCCGCACCGGGGAAGGGGTTACCACTTTTACATAGCCAGATAAAAAATAAGTTACATCATCTGGAGGTTCTCTACAGAATTTGTTTTTAAGAAGACCTTTGTGATCAGAACTGGCCACTCCCCGCGGATCCCGATTTTTTTATAGATTTATATTTGGAACACATTTAAAAATATTCTTGTCTTAAATAGCAAAGCCAAAGCTTTCGTTTTAAGTATGTAGAATCATCTAAAATGTTTATTCAAATGATTCCCATAATGTTCAACCTTTCCCCGCCCTGAGGGTCACCATATTTACATAGATTTGCATAGAGCGTAAGAAATCTTCTTTTCTGAAACATACATGCAAAAGGCTAGTAAATTGTCTTCTATCATCTTCTTAAGGTCTCATAAAAATTTCGTTTAAATTATGTCCGTTGGATCAAAAGTTGCCTCGCCCAAGGGTTTCCAAGGTTTGGTTTTGTAGGAAAAACGTTTAAAAATCTTCTTTTCTGAAACTGTAAGCTATTCGTATTTGGAATTTGGCATTATGTAGAGGTCCCCTTGTTTAAATCATACGCCTTTGATCAAAACTTACCCCGCTCTGGGGTCACAGCTTTTACGTTTACTGATGTAGGTAATATCTTTTTTTCTAAAATCTATGAATCCCTTTAGGGGTACCCATGCAAAGTCAGGAAATACCATGCACTACGATGGTTGATGAAAATAGGTACTAAGTCGAAACATCTTGAAAAGCTTTTGCGCTACATATTGCTGTATTTTAAGAAGGAGTAATTATATAAAGTTAAAAAAACTCATCAAAGCAGGAGTTTACTACAGTTGTATTAAATAACAGATTATTATGTTCACTAACCTTTCATTTAAATGCGTTTTGAAAACAAGTTTATCTTCTTTTTTCTGATTATGAGGAACAATACTCAAGTGATTTTGTAATTCTGCGTTTGACATACATTTGTCCAGGTTTTAAGTGCGTACACCTGACAATTGTCCTGTTTGATTTAGATGTAGAACAGGAATTGCATAAATTAAAAAAAATATGACCGTCCCACGCGAGTGTGGTCTGGTTATATTAAAATATTGTATTATTAATAAAAAGAGCCATACAGTTCTTTATGTGAAATAATGTATTTTCCTTACGTTAAGATGTCTACCTGATGCGTGGTTATTTCGCTCTTGTGATATTAATCTAGGTCATCAATTCATTAACGATCCAGTCAACAACAACAAATGGAACATAATTTAACAGTAAGAAGTTTAAGTACATGCACATACCATCTAAATAGTGTTGCACCTTGTCATAGTCCTTGAATAAGGTGGTGCGACGTGAATCGTTAATAGTTCCACTGCAAGGTTCACTGTAAACAATCGGGTCAAGTCTCTGTACACCTGCAAACAAACAAGTAAAAAATTTATGTCATTTTGAAATCATCAGCTCTCGTGATTGGCATGTGGCAGCGTGGAGTCACAAGTCCAGCAGACTAGCAGTCTAACGGCGTGACTTCTGGATTACATTGGACTATCAGTGCAACAACTTGAAGTCATCAATCCAAACGATGGTAAGTGTAACCGTGTGAAGTCATCATTCAAACAGTCTGAAAACGCGACTTCACCAGTCCAGCAGACTGGAAGTCTGATCTTATAGCTTTTCAGCAGACTAATAGTTCACAGCGTGAAGTCATCATTCCAGCAGAATAACGGTTTGACATAATTATGCAGTCAGTCTAGAAAACCGAAAACCTTACTGCGTGAAGTCTTCAGTCCAGAACATCGGTAGCCATGCAGCCTGAAGTCATCAGTCCAGCAGACAGACAGCCTGAACTCAGCGGCCCAGAAGACCCACAATTTGACTACATGACGTTATGATCTAGAAGACGGACCGACTGACAACGTAAAGTAAGCAGTTCAGCAGACGCACAGTCTGACGCTGTAAACTGAGGCGAGTATTACAAAGCTCTGGCAGTCGGACAATTAGATTTAGCAGTCTATAAGACATGCAGTCTTACTATTGAGTCATTATTCTAGAGGACTGAGATTTTTACAGCGTTAAGTCCAGCAACCTGTCGGTCTGAAAGAGTGAAGCCATCAGCCTGGAAGACTGACAGTCTGATAGCGCGTGTTGTCATCATTCCATACGACTGACACAAGGGATGTATGAGCCATTAGTCCAGACGATTTACAGTCTGTTAGCTTCCATCCTCCAGAAAAGCTGAAAGTCTGACATCATTAAGCTACTAATTCTTTAGACTGGCAGTCTTTGATAGCAAAGTAAGTAGTATCGAAGACAGGAAGTCAAATAGCGTAATATTAGCAACACATTTCACTATAAATCAGTTGTCCAATATACCGGCACACTCGGGTAACTTTATTCAACATACTGGCCGTTTTGCAGAGAAATTGTTGTGCTATTTTTTCCTAACAAGAGGGGTTATTTTACCGACTAAGCGATATATCTTAAATGACTATGGTTTCTGACATTTTAGTTAAAAACACACAATATTTTTCCCTCCATGCACTGTTTTCGCCATATTTGCAATTCTACAACTATATTTAAATTATGCTGGCTTTGAATTGCGGTGGTTTGTTTTATAATATTTAAGATGTGATGATGTTTTATATCAATTACTGTAATTATTTGCAATGAACGCCCTTATGTTTGCAATAATTTCGATCACCTATGAACGGATAAGTATACAGACATCCTAATTTCGGATATAAATACACAAGTCTGAATTAAGTAAGCATTTGAGTATTGAAGAAGAATGTTGCAACTTATTTTAGAATCGATGTGCAAAAACAATGAACACCAAGTTCGGTTGCATTAAAATAACAGGGTGATCATATACTATATAATTATTAATTGGTTTTACTGTGTTCGAATATATTGTTTTTGCGTCGTAGTTGATTGAGATTACTTTTGACCTAGTTAATTTGATTTTAGTAAGCAGCGGGATCAATAACGAACAGAAATGTGCTTTTTTTATTTTAGGAAAAGCAAACTATTAACAATGGTTAAATGCCCATCAATAGCTGTTAAACATAATAAGGGATTTACACTATACATAAATATCAGCAACCGTTATTAAACAAATATGAGCACAATACAACAAGAGCACTGGAACTAATAATAATAAGTATTTCTTATTACGTGCCATGAATTAAATTTGTATTTATTCACATTATGATATTACAAATAAACAGACACGCCAATTTAAGCCCATATAAAGCTCAAAATCAACGAAAATTTCGTACAATCTTTTGTTAAATAAAGTTAACACCTAAATAATCAGTGTTCCTTATGGCAATTGCCGAAATTTCAACGGCAGATGTGGTCTGGTAAAATAGATGTTTGTAGATAAAAATGCTCGTTTTTATTATTGTTTTGCATATTTAATTCCTCTTTAATTTCCCGCAACGATATCTATTGATACGACACATGAATGTTGAACACCATTTTAGTGTTCGTGAGTCGTATGAAAAGATATATTCGCGGGAAACTAAAATGGAATTAATTATGTCACAAATAAACAAAAACGAGCATTATGTATTTGCAAAAATCTATGTAATAATCACATCTAGCGATGATAGTGTGGCTATTGCTATTAGGAACATGGATTTACTTTACGAATTATTGTACGAAATGTTCGTTGATTTTGAGCGTTATAGAGGTTTTAATGTGCATTTAATTGAAATAATGATGGTTCATCTGTGACCATTCATGTTTTACTGATCGGATGTACAATGAATTTAAAATGTATTGATAATTATATTTGATTTGTCACTTATTTTAGTACATATGTTTGACTGTGTGATAATTTGAAAAGAAGACAAGAAAAACAAAAATGCAAGATGGATTTAGAATTTTAACACTTGTAAAGCGTATGAAGAAATATTTGCTATCAACAAAAAGGGAATATTAACTTACCGACATCCCAATCGATGTCCTGTAGGGTTGAACTATTCTGTGTTGCTGGCTGATGTTCTTTGTCCACTGTTTGTGCGCGTGTATGCTGGATCTCGGTCTCCTTAACCTTGTGATGAAACCATAAGGAAACCGGGTCGAAGTAAGTCATCAAACTGAACACTACTGTAGCTGCTGCAATAGACAACATACCCTGTTCAATATTGAATGTGGTACAGAGGTAGTGAGAAAAAAAAGAAAAATGGTTTTATAGGTTTTCTCATTATGGTGGATTTTATGGTAGTAATGCCAGCATATGCAGCAGCAGAAGCAAACGTATCAGTAGAAGTAGAAGAAGTAGTAGTAGTTGTTGTTGTTATTCTAGATTTTGTTGTTGCTGTTGCAGTCGAAGTAAGTTAATTAAAAACACATTAGCTGATGAATTTTAAACAGAAAGCTTCACTGCTCAACAAATTACCAAACATTGAATACGTTATGTTTATGACTTTCCTATCTCAGACAGGTTTGGATACAGGAAGAGTAATATAAATACAAAGAGCTGAACTTAACAAGAGGCAAACCACAAAGTGCACAACTAATACCTCCGAGTATCCTTTCAACCGCAGAATGTTGTCAATTATGTGTTTGATTCTTTTTTTCCGTGTTACATTTCAGTATGAGAGAAAACTAACAGATAATACTGTAAGTTTAGTTTTGATTGTGTTGAAAGCATTGTTATTTTTGTTAAATTAAGATTGAAATGATGATGAAGTATTAAGTTTGGATGCTGCAATATGTACATCGTATACTGTTTGAAATAAAACATTACCTAAAGCTGCACAAATCAGCCACTTTAGTCGTCCTTGCATCGCCCGTCTAAATCCCTGACCTGCAACGCAAATGCATGTCATGTAAATGTAAGACGCTAGTCTTTGTCTATCATAGGATAGCTAATAATCCCTTTGTAGTCCCAGTACATAGAAATTTATAATAACGTCCCGTCGGTAGTTTTTCCAAGGGTTAACAGCAAATCGATTTCAATATACAAACACAGGCGTCTTATTTACCACCTGAAATGTACAAGTAAATTGATAACTGGTAAATTCAAGCAGAATTTCGTTGACTTTTGTTTACTATTTCAAATTATTGACAAACTGAACATTCCATTTTGCCTACTACGGTTGCAACGCTTTTAAGCTTCACCAGTGCGTTTACAGATCCAGGAATGCCATCAAAATTTATTTTAAAGTCCCATAAACACTGAAAATCAATGAATATTTCATAAAATATAAAAAAAAAATAACGTTAACACTTTATGGCAATAGCCAAAATTTCAACGCTAGATGTGGTCTAGTAAATTGAATTTAACGAGATACAAAATGCTTGATTTTATTTTTGTGTGACAATTGCATTACTTTATTATGTCGAACAAAGCTGTTCATGACATTAAGTTAAAACGGTTTAAACAATTCAAAAACTTAATTCGACATTTTTGCAAACCACGAAGTACACTTGACGAGTGAATTTGTTGGTACACAATTACATCAAATGTTCACTCGATATATTTTCTTTCAAACAGGAATAAAATCTGAATTTACATAGTAATAACTGTTCTCAAAATGTATATAAATATGTTTTTTTATTGCGTGTTCATGCAGTTTTTGAAATGTTGGTTTAATTACTGGGTTATATGGGCCTTGTGTATCAATACGTGTTATATATTCAAGTTCATGTTATGCTTGATATTATTAACAATATTAAATTTGCAATGTACAAATTGTATACTTAATTGCTAAATTCGCATATTTTTATAAAGAAAGAAGGATAGTTGATTCATTTAATTGACACAGTATATTTATTGTACTTGGATTATTATTTTTTTCTAATAAACATACAATTTTTAACACCAAACCTATTGAATAAATCAACAAATGGTAGAATATTTTCAATTAAAGATGATAAAAATGTCTAAAAAATCACGATGTCCCCTTTTGTTATCTCATTTATTAAACATGGAAAGAAGTGACAAATAGCATACACAAACATATGCTATTCGTTATAGTTTGAAAAATTGCCTGAAACGATTGTACGATCTTATGTAGAAACTCGATTGTCACTTCACATAACTCGTTGATGACGTCATGAAATTAGTCCATCAGTTTGGAAGTAGCAGAAGTAATGCGAAAAGACGTAAAATCAAATTATAAAAATACGCACGTTTAATGCCAATATAAGCTTCATTAACTGATTAATTAATGAAGAATGTTATTATTTAATACATGTATTACATACAGGTATATAAAAAATTGATGTTCGTATTGCAGTTCATGGTTCAATGTTTTTCTATCACCACATATTTTTATACTAAACAGTTATGGTAATTATCTATGATCTTTTTGTAGGTGTCCCCATTAAAACGACATTGTTTGCTTGGAGATATTTGTGTCAAAAATGTGATATGATAATTTTAGTAACAAATAATTGCGTTGCGCTACGCAGCCGATATGTGTTACGTATATATATGAGCCTCGTTATGTGGGTTTAACCCATTTATGCCTAGTGGACTCTCCCATCCTTCTAAATTGGATCAATTTATTAAAAAAAATAGGGATGTCTAGTACATTCATTTCTTTATTTAGAATATTTCTTATAGAAATTCCTTTATTTGCATGTACGGACTGCACAGGCTTATCTGTAGCGACACTTTAGGCACATGCATCAAACCCCCTTTTTTATAAAGGAGTTGCACAGCGAAGTCGCGTGGTATTATACATTCCAAATACAACCGTGACAGGATCTATTACGCTTTGCCTTTTTGAAATAAGAAACACCCGTAGTTTTAATAATAAGTCTTTGCATTTTCTATAGTTCCTATTAGGGAATACAGTCAAGTAACCATTTCCAGATCAGTAGCATAATAAAGTTGTTCTGGTCAAAAGCAATAACTGTTTTAAGACTTCTTTTACACCAGTTTGATTAAATATTACCTTTGCTTACTGATTCATCACCTGAAATGTTGCACGTGTTGAGTATTTAGCTGATATGTTCCATGTCGCAATTATAGATTATACATACATGTCACATAATATCCGTTCAACTAAACAATGTTTGATATTTAATGTTTCAATTTTCAACAATGTAAATTTTTAAGGTGGCGACATCTCAAATGGTCATCTTGTGCATTGTCCAATTAAAAGTGGTCAATGATTAAAAAATTATATGTTCAAAATGTAAAATATACATTTACTTTCATTTTTAAATCGCATAAACAACGCACAAAACTTTGTCACTACTCCAACGCTTTTTTACAAAGGTGAATGATAAAGTATACAAATGTGCAACAGTAACTTTAACGAAATGCCAATTTCAACTGTGAGCATGTGAACACGTCTAGATAAGTCATTGCGTATCTTTACATCTTGTAATGTTACAAGTTGACATTTGCACAGTTGTAAAGTATGTAATCTACACGCGGTGGAAGCGACAAAATTATTTTTCGTCTTAGCCAGGAACCAATGCCTCGCGTACGGGCCGGAAACCATTGAAATGTAAACAAATATTCTTCTACTGCAATAACAATTTAAGGAACTTAATGGCTTATAAGTGTTGATGTAGGTGATTTTCCTGTGTCAAGAGATACCTATATATATATATATATATATATATATATATATATATATATATATATATATATATATATATATATATATATATATATATATATATATATATATATATATATATATATATATATATATATATATTTGTTTTGTCAAAATAATGACAAATGTTGTTTTATGACATATTGATAGTGTTTAAGTGACTTGGCAACGCGCCCAATACCTGTGCTAATGACAATGTGTACCCTAACACCTGTTGAATTGAAAATGCGTTGTTAAATGTTGAATTGTGATTCGTCAACTTGTATTGTGTACAATTGTATAGTGTACACTTGTTAGATTCTGACTTGTAGCAGATTACTAAAACCGATGGTACAACTTAGAAAATATTCAACATGCTAATGTAGCTTGTCATCAACTTACTTTCAGATGGAACTATTATCTTTTGTTTATTATTATGACAGCAATATTAGGTATATTAGGATGTAGACTTTATATATGCTCTATCTTCATTTTCAGATCTGTAGTATAAGAAGTTACATGTTTGTTTTTTAAACATTTCAACATTTTTTAGAATCGGAACATACAACATTTTACACTCAACAAATGTACAAAACAGATATAAAAATGTTGTATTTAAGCATTTCAAAAATTCTCTTTTAAACGTATGAGCTGAATAGTCTACACGTGCAACATTTCTGGTGATAAATAATATTGGCGGTCTTTCCCTTCCATAAGCACATAGTCTTATTTTTAAACGCAGGCAAAATGTATTTGTGATACCTTTTTTCGTCGCAGAATTCATGCATTAATGGATCAGTTGTAGCCATAACGGATCACGTGATCGAAACTTCTCAGGGGGTATCTAACGAGCTATTTGAACTGTCAAAACATGAGCTGTGTTGTTTACAATGACCAAGTTACATTGCCAGTTATAGATTATATTCATTTGTTTTATTAATGGTTTTCTATATGTGATCTTGTATAATAATAATAATAATAATAATAATAATAATAATAATAATAATTATCTCTTTATTTTCCGAAGGTAAATCATTAAGACAACACATTGATACAAAGTCATGCAAACAGTTTTACAATGGCAATCTTATTTTCAATGAGGCCTTCAGACAACTTTGGTATGTATAATGCATTTCTGCATTATCATGCGAACATGAAGACTTTGACGGCCTTTAGAGTACTGTAACAGTGTAATAGAAGTGTCATAAAAAGCAAGTCTATTACATGACTTCTCTTGTACATGTATTATTAATTTCTCTTTCAATATTGAAATGGTCTCAAGGAACAATTATTTATTTACAGAAAGTATATAAGAATATTAATTTCTTGTTGATTACATTTTTCCATATGCACACACTCGCACACAGGCACGCACACACACGCACAAAACATACATAAACACACATATACACACACATACAATAACCATATCTTAATTAACACGAAAAATAACAATAATAAGACGTTAACAAGAACAACCGCGTTTATTATTGTTCAAAATCAGAATTTGAAAAACATAAAATAAATTAGATAGTTTACGATTGACAGAAAGTGGCTAATATACACAAATAGTATAATTACAGAAAACAACATTCATGACCAGTGTTCACAATAGGATATGAAATCACACAACTGTTATGAAAAATAGCCTGCACCTCCTTGCGATATAAATAGTTAGAAAAAGCAATATGTATATATTTGTTTGCAGAAGTTAAATCTACAGAAATCATTTCGACACTTATGTAGTATTTGACTTTCGAATAAGAGAAAGAAAGAAAATGTTACTTCGCGTGAGACTCATTTTGCGCCAGAAAAATATTTCTCCATATTTTATACTGATCAAAATTATTGCAAACTTTAAATGTATCCCTTTTTAATCTAGCCTGTTTTATTTCATCAGAATACCATCCAGGCTGATGTATGCGTTTAACCCGCTTACTTTTAATTGGCGCATGCTGGGATAATACTGTGTTTTATACAATCTCCACGCAGAGTTGTCGTTCCTTGCTCTCACATACAACTCTGCATAAGGCTCAGCACGCCATTTTGTATACAAAATAGCTAAAACCGAACAAACGCATACAATGTATATTTGAGTGGATATTTAAGATCGCATGCATTTAATTAAGAAATATGACTTTTAAATAAACCATAAATCGTGCAAAAACTTGTGAGTTTTAATGCACCTCTTTGGAACTATTTTATTGCCCATTTACACAGATGTAATCATTCCACGCACTTCACAAATGTAAACAATTGTACATATTTTTTATTGAGTCACGTTAGGCATTGCTTCGACGTATTTATGTATGTTGGTTTCTTAGCATAAAAAAACATATCAATTTTATAATAATTAATTAAGACTGATATAAGATATCATGGTATGAGATGGTTTTCTTTAATGCAGTTAATGCAATGTAACCGTCGTGCAAGAGATTGTTTTGTGTACTGTAACCTCAATGATGAACGCTTGGAATGATCATGACATGAATGAGACGCTTTCAAAACAATAGTCCGTTCTGAGCCCAACACTGAGGTGAATGTAATGTGACCGTCGTGCAAGAGATTGTGTTTTATATATTATATAAAAGTCCTTAGGGCCACATTCGGATCATTGGTAGTTTCTATAATATTCATATCATATTGACCTAGATCTTGTAGAAACAGTGTTTCATCAAAATGTTGAAACGATCTATAAGTTATTATTCTATGTTCGGATATAGACTTACTTTTAAGATTACAAAGGAGTGTACACGTGATTGGATAGTGGTCACTGAGGCCTATTACTGGGACGTAAACTTCTGATACGCAAGATATTGATGTTGTGTATACATGATCAATTATTTTTGATGATGTTTTTGTTACTCATGTTGGATATTGAGCCAATTGAGTGCATCCGAAATCAAGTACAGTTTGCCCATTTTGTATTATTAAATGTATTTTGTGAAGAAAACTCAATGTTAAAATCGCCAATAGCTGACCAATTCATATTAGATGATTCTGTTAATTTCATTTTTTCTCAAATGAATCTATCCAAGACTGGGGACTGTTTGGGGCACGGTAGATAAAGCATAGAAGATGTGATTTACGAATTTCCTGTAGCCAAAAGCCAAATAGTCTCAATGTCCAAGGATTCATGAACGAAGCGACGGGCATAGCTTATGCTCTTTTTGAGATATATAATGAGTCATCCACCAGCCTTTTTTGATCTGTCTTAACGTTCAAATACGAAGTCGTAAATTAATATATATTTATCATTAATTGAAACTGTTAAAAACGTTTCACTCAAACCAAATATATCAACGGACCCTGGTTCTCCCATTATAAGTTTGAGTTGATCTAATTTCGGAAGAATGTGTTGAATATTCAAACTTGCTACATGAATAACTTGTTTGCTGAAAGTAAAAACGTTTTTATGAATCAACAATTTGTCTACAATTTGTATCTAACAACGCAATAGTAGAAAGTTAAGTTTGTTTACATTCACAGTTCTCAATAAATAAAACGTTGAACATGAGTTCACCAATTTTACAGGTATAGAATAGACAACAAAACAAATGCTTTATAATCGCTAAAACCGAATATAATAAAACAACTTAATATAACAAGAAATATCTTTTAAAAAGGATGTCGGTGTAAATGCTGACTTTGAAATAAAGTTTGCAGTCGTTTCTAAATAATTAAATTGAAAACAAAAGTTTAATTATTGTTTTTGTTAACTGGTTAGTCGCATATTCACCGCATGGAATGTGTGTTATCATTGTCAAACCACACATTAGTGTAAGTAGAGAAAAATTATACTACGATAGTACCACACATTAGTGTAAGTAGATAAAAAATATACTACGGCAGTTCACATCATTTGTGTACCCACATTCCTTATTATGAGTGTATTTCTTCACCATCGAATTATATCGTATGTTTATATTTGATTTACACGCAGTTTCTTTCGACACATTTAAATCACACGTTCATAGCCGCGTCATGCGAAATGGGTCTTATGCGTTTCGGCCAGCGTATCTTAAGCAAACCTGTGCAATTGCGCAGTCTGGTCAGAGGCGATGCTGTTCGCTATAAAATCATCAAATGTGTTATGGTCTCATTATTATTAACAAATCCAACCAAGTACGGCGGTCATGTTTGCCGCAATTTAAAAACAGCTGTAACTATTGTTATTTTATGTCCTCTTTATACAAATATTAGAAAACTGTGTATCGACAACTTCTATAATGAACGACCTAGTATGCATAAATATTTACTTTTTTTAACAAATACTAACATTAAAGTTATAACGAATTTCGCGAAATATTGTACAAATGCTTTTAACATGAGAACTGAGACATTCAATGCAAACTTTGAGTAATATAATGGCCTAAACCGCCTTTTAAAAACACATTGTATATACTATTTTTGTCACTTTCGCATCGCTTTGCATGTGCTTATTGCTTATATCTTATCAGTTTTGTATATAACGATGAACAAGACTTGTTCAAGTTATACGAATACACTTTCTGTTTTGTACCTTGCGAATTTCTAACACTGAGATGATCTATATGTCTGTGAGTTTATAATACAAGTGAGCTTGTGTGGACTGCTCAGCGTTATCTGGGACGCCACTTTCCTCTTTTATGATATTTTCTATTTAAACAAAGTATCTTCTAAACAAAAATCCAGTTAAGGCGGAAAGCGTCGCCCTGATTAGCCTGTGCGGATTGCACAGGCTAATCTGGGAGGACACTTTACGCACATGCATTAAACCCCATTTATACAGAGCACGGTTCAAGTGTATTATTGTAAATCAATTTTTTGTTCATACGAACAAACGTGTTAGTCTCCATTTCTATTGTGATCGAAATTATACAACGATTGAGAACGTCGACAGGTGTTTAATAGTGTGTATATCATGCATGTGTACAATGAGCAACCACGTTATGATTTTAAACGTCTTCAGCGTTTTATAGGCATATTATGTCACTTTATTTTATAAAAAGCAAATAACACAAATATTCAAACGTCAATGATACACGTTAAAAAAACACAGTGGGCATATGTCGAGCGTTAATTCAGAAAATTGAAGCTTCCCATTTCTTTAACCACGCGTAAAACGAAGAACCGATTATTGGTTTACTAAAACGCACTACTCGTAACGTCTGACCTACCACGAACAAAAGCTTTCCGAAACCTTGGTATGCGTTTGTGATCTAAAGAGCCAACATTATTCTACGCCCAGACAACGTTCTTCATATCCTGCGTATACGGTTATATTCGGGTTTAATAATGATGAGTAACTGTTTATCTGCGCCCAGTTAATATTTAAATGCGCTTATACGGTCTTACGTGCATTATAGAGCAAATTTAACCCTATCAATCTGCGCCGAGTCAACACATTGGGTGTGCTTAATCGCTATGACTTGCATCAAATAATCAAGTTCATTCTATTAATGTACGTCCATAAAACCTTTGCGTGTTCTTAAACGGGTTTTAAACGGGTTTTATACTATTGTTTAATTAAAGTCACTATAACGCTCAAAATCAACGAAAATTTCGTTAAGTATTTCGTAAAATAAAGTTAACACCTTAACAATCAGTGTTCCTTATAGCAATAGCCAACATTTCAACGCTAGATGTGGTATGATTACTTAGATTTTTGTAGATACAAAATGCTCGTTTTTATTTATTTGTGGCCACAATTTATTCCGGGTGTGTAGAAATACCGAAATCTCCGTAATTACCGGGACATTTTTTTAAAGCAACAAGCATAATTTAAAGCTCGTCAAAAACATAATTGGGATGAATCTTTTGACCAAGTTTCATGAAGATCGGACAAAAAAATGAAGACTCTATTGAGAATATTGATAGTCCCGCCTTATCTCAGAAGCATATAGCTGAAGAGCTTGGACCTGAAGAAAATGTATGTCTGTTAAATGATTAAGAAAACAAGTTTGGTACGAAAATTGAAGGCATTCATGCCACTGATAGCAGCGGAGAATATTGTTTATTAGGGCCTCATGAAATGACCACTAAAGCATGCAAAGATATGTTATAAACTTTTTTAAATATTTTGGGATATATTGATGCTACAAGCAGAATTTCAGAAAACCCAGTCTCAAAGACAACTCTTAAGAATATCTTATCAACCATGTCAGACAAAACTAGTACACATACAAAATTTAATGAACTCTTAGAAGTTTTGAAAGCAGACTTTATCAAGGATGACCTAGGTGATCACTGGGATGAGATGTCGACTTAGGAACAAGCATTTGTGAGCTAATAGTGCAATTTCTTTTGTTCTCTGCATGCCTTGGTGCACATGGCGGTGACATGATAAAAGGCACTGGTTAACGTTTTGCGAGGGTTGTTTACGTTGTTTTGTGAAAAGAAAAGGATTGCTGTTTTTGCAGATATATACATGTATGCGTTATTAGTAGTTTTGTGCGTGCTTATGTTTTTAAAAATAGTCAACTATTTCCCGTTGCGACAAAGCTATATTTTGAATAAAAGTAATATGATGACAGTAATTTAATAATGAGAATCAGCAAAAGAAAATGGAAGTACATTTTCCACAAATTGTTGTCCAGCTTTGAGATCATGAGATAAGCATCTCAGCATCTTATCGAGGATGACTGTTTACAACCTGTTAACAAGAACGTTTTTAGATACCGAAAACAACTGTATTTGTTCAACAGATTGTGTGTTTGTTTAATAGTTTTTGCATAATTAAATACAATATGTTGAAATGTTATCATATATCAAAGTCAGTTATAAAGAAGTAAATGAGTATGATAATATGTACTGCTACTAGAAATTCAATATTGATCTTCTTTTATAGTACAAAACATTACTTGATCTTTCTTATAGTTACAAATGTGTGCAAATATAAAAGTAAACACACACCTAAGACATTGGAAAATGATTCATATCAAAACAACTGTCAAACTTTTTGCAATTCAAATGCACAAAACATATGTAGCATAAATACATCATTTTTGCAAAAACAACTGCAAAATATCTTTTCTTTTTAACAAAACAGTTGTTTGTGCTTCTTAGAAGATGTGATAAGTTGTTGTTTGTTTTCTTCCCAATTGTTCACATTTTTGACAAAGTGTCTTTAAACAACTGGAATAATTTTCTGACTCACCTTGCAATGATATTTCCCGTTGAAACAACAATAAAACCTGCTAAAATCACACATCGTTCATAACCACACACAAACTACTGACTAACTGAAAAATGTAGGAGTAAAACATTTCAAATTGTAATTACTAGTCTTATGAATGGTTTCCATCTGACATCAAGACAAAGATATTTGATTAAAGTGTCCAGTTAATTTGGGTCAATTTCCAGGAGTGATACACAATCACCACCTGGCAACAATGCAAGCACAGGTTAATGAGTTTTATAGAGAGTAGGATAAGTGGATGAAAAGTCAAATTAGATTCACATGTAACACGTCTTGTTGTTTTATTGGTTTTACCACTATGTTGAATTTCTGCAAAAATATCATCATCATCAGCGTCATCATCATCATTACCATCATCATCATCATTGTGCACCAACATCCGCATTACAACTAGAGTGTTAACATGGTTTAAGTATAGTTATATTATGCAAACTGCCGCTACCCTGGCGGCCATGTTTTCCAACGAAATATAGCCATTTTCGAACTTAGCAAAGCTATCATAAGAACAGATCTTCGGCTAAATTCCATAAAGATTGGACTATATATGTGATATATGGTGTGTTTACAAGGTTTCACTATAAGCACTATAAGCAAAACTGCAACACCCCTGGCGGCCATATTTTTCAACAAACCGGTACCATTTTTAAACTTATCCTAGCTATCATAAGAACAAATGTTTTGACCAAGTTTAATGAAGATTGGACTATAAATGTGACCTCTAGAGTGTTAACAAGTTTTAACTAAAGCCATATAAGCAAAAATGCCTCGCCCTCTGGCGGCCGTGTTTTTCAACGAACTGGAACCATCAAAAAAACTCAGCCGAGATATTATTGAGACCAATATTATGATCAAGTTTTATGAAAATTGGACAAAAAATAAGAATTATAGAGTGTTTACAAGGTTTTACAATAGCAATATAAGAAAAACTGCCCCGCCCCCTGGAGGCCATGTTTATCAAACAACTTCTACCATTTTAAATCTCAGCCGAGATATCATCACAACAAATAATCTGACGAAGTACCATGAAGATGGGACTAAAAATAAGACTTTTAGAGTGTTTAAAAGGTTTTACTACAGCCATATTAGGAAAAAATGCCCCGCCCCCTGGCGGCCATGTTTTTCAACTGACCAGAACCATTTTCAAACTCAGCGGGGATATTATTGAGACAAATGATCTGATACAGTTTCATGAAGATTGGAAATAAATGTGTCTTCTGGAGTGTTAACAATCTTTTTCTATAAATTGGCCTTGTGACCTATTTTTTGTTTTCAAGTGACCCAGTTTCAAACTCGACCAAGAAATCATTGGGACAAATCTTCTTACCAAGTTTCATGAAGATCAGACAATAAACGTGGCCTCGAGAGTGTTAACAAGGCAAACTGTTGACGACGAACGACGCACAACGGACAAAAGGTGATCAAAAAAGCTCACAATGAGCTAAAAATTCAAGGGGTTCCGAAACCAACATGTAATAAGTTTAGTGAATATGTTTTTGACCACATGGATAGGCTTGGCTTAGAGAGAAAGATCCAAATAAACAGGACAGAATAATAAGGGAGGCCAGATCTGATGTGATTGCGATCATTGCCCTAAGAAAAGGTTTCAAAATAAGCTGTCAACAGTTAGAAACATAAAGCAACAAATGATACATGAAAAGCAAATCAAACTAGATCAAAAATCGTATTTTGGCGGTGAAAAAACCTATAACGCAACAAGATAGAAAACAATGCGCTACAAAATAATGACTTTCCTAGCATTTTTTCCTCGAGGTACGCATGACCATAGTGGTCTATGAATGCATCGGCAAAATATATGACGCTGACAGAAAAAAATCAGTCTGATAGGTATGGCTATATGTATATCAGAAAACTGACACAAACAGTGGTCAACGCACACCACTTCACGACGGGCTTTTGCCCGTACAACATAAAATTGTTATCTAAAGGCTGTTTGCGGTAAATTAGCTAGCACCTATTATCATATTACTTGTATATTTATTACAAAGGAAAAATGACTTTTTGATTTTAACTTATGATATTGTACGGTGTAAAATCATGGCAATAGTGACAGATACAATTTTGAAATACAGTCAAAACTGAGAAAAGCTGTCAGTCAAAGGAAATGACCAAATTGACCGTTGTCCACAGGTGACCGTTGTTTTCGGATCACACTTTTTAGATTGCTGGTCAGTTGGTAGTATTGTTACGGCATTACCCAACCCAGTCGTTTGCATACAGTGTAAAACAAAGGCTCATTGCCGATAACTTATCATAAAAACATAATTAAATAATATAGAATAATACCTTATAAAATGATTTAATTTCATATTGTTAAACTAAATCAATGACTTTATAAACGCTAGTATAATTGTTTACTCATGCATCTCGTTCATGCAGATATAAAGCTTGTCACGTGCCATTGACATCACAACCAAACAACTCTACACCCAACACAGAGCTCACTTGCTTTAACACGTGAACTGTTTCCAGATTTAACAGTTGGTTGTTGGGCCTAGAACCAATATTCTGGCCGTAACTGAAACTGAAGCACAAAGCTTCGCAAAAATTAAACTGGCAGCGAAAGCACGCGGGGAGTTATTTTGGACTAACGCAGAAGATTTCTTCATAACAAATGCAGCGTATCCGTGGAAGAATGTAATGGACGTCGTTATATGTCGCCCTGCGTATGACAACTGGATTGTGGCCCATTCGAGATGTGACTTGCAGATTGACGTCTTTGACGTCTCTGGAACAGTATTAGCAGTTCATCAGAGCACTACGTCTGGAGGAAATAGGGAAGGATTCAAACACGAGCAAGCAAAGTACAACATTAAGATGTTTGATGAAATGGACATCAATGGTGTCGATTTAGATAGGGGAAAAACTGACTGTTCTCAGTGGAGGACAATGCTGGACTGGTTAATTAAAGCTTGTTCAGCGATTGGACTTTCCGGACCATTGCGTCTGCGAGAAAAAATACTCGTAGCATCATTATGCACTATATCGAGTTTGTTCGGTTTTCAATTTGAGGTTTTATTATGTGCAGTAGAGACTTAAATCAAATAAATATATTCTAAATAATAAAGTGAAATTATATAAGTTTGGGTTCAGCCTGTCGTTCTCCCGATCGTCGAGATAAAGACACCTCTCGATTCAATTGTTTCCAGATATGTGTATCACGCTGTTTATTCGATCCATGACGATTATAAGCTTTGTTAAGGTTCTGTTCGGACGCTTTAGAGACACATTCGGATTAGAAAAATCGGAAAATGTCCAATATAGTAATAAAACTTCTTCGAAGAAAGGTCCTTTGCTGAAGGTATGTTACTGAACTTGTTTGTTCAAATGACTGTTGTGAGCTACGCATGGATATTCGCATCAATACTAATCTGTAATAATTACGATTAACATTATAGAATGGTACATGGTGAAAGGCAGTTTTTTTTTTACCCAATTGGGAACGGGTCCGGTACCCATGCCATTGGGAATTTTTCGCGTCGTGAAATCACCAAATTGGGAAAAAACGAGTCGCGAAATCTTCCGATTGGGAAAAATCAAATTGTGAATTGTACCAATTGAAGAGTGGTATTTTTATGACTTTGTTTAACTTTTGTCTGCTTTAAATGACAGAGGAAAGCAACATAAACTTTTATTCATAGTCTTGCACAAACAACATGCTATCGGAACACATATGGCGTTGTAATTAGTTGCACTATTTGACCCTTTGAAATTGCTGAATACAAGATGTGCATTATGAATCCTGCTCATTCAATTCTCTTTATTGTAAATTAAATAAACAATGAAGTATAAAGAAAACAACACAATAAACAACCCTCTTACGGCATTCAAGTGTACATGAAAGTGCTTACAGTGATTTTTTTCGTCAAAAATCAGGGCCGGTATCTTGCCCAATTTCCAATGGAAAAAAGTATATATTTTTCCAAAATGGGACTCAAGAAATTCCCAATTGAGGATTAAATAAAAAAAATCCGGAAATTGGGACGGGTCCGGTTCATTTTGGAAACGGGTCCGTAGGTCATTGGGAACGGGTCCGTTTACCGGACCCGTCCAAAGAAGGAAAAAAACACTGGTGAAAGGCTTACTGATCGAGATATGCACAGCCACATTTCATATTGATTGTTTAAAATGTGATTTAATGCCGCAAGCAATAGGGCGTCCTTGCATGACATGTACCGCGGTGTATATAGACTTATCTTTATGTATTGATTAACATGTATTTCATTTCAAAGTTGTGGCTTTAAGCAAATAACTTTGAAAATTTCTTTTAAAGAATGAGGTTTCTGAAAATTCAATTATTGAAGAAACATTTATAAATTGAGGGTACAATAAGACAGCAAACTAAGAATAGAAATCCATTTGAGTTTTTTTTATCAATTGAATATGCAAAGAAGAAATTAAATATCAGCAATACAAAAGCCTGTAATATGTGCAGCGTGTGGTTTTTCTATCTATCTATATATACTCAGTCAAATCCAAACTAGGCAAATATTTACTGGACAGTAGGTTCTGTAAAATGGGAAAAAATACAGGACCTCCTCTTTTTTTATAGGACCTACTGGCTACAGAATATACATGTTATAGTAAAATAACTTGGTTTCATTGCTGGGATCAAGGTGTTTATGATATAAAATAATAAAATTATTGAGCAGCTATTAATTTAAGGTCACACATTTGTATCTGACGTTAAATAATAATACACGCCATACACGGTACTAGTCTTATTTAGTTAAAATATTTATTATTTTAATGCTGAACGCATGTTAACAGTAAATATAAACAGGAATTTGTTATATCTTAAATTTATAGAAACAATTTCCAAAACAAAAGTAGCTGATACTTGTTTAACTAAGCTAAGCTTAGCGCGCATATCAGGTATGAGTCTGGTTAATACAGCCTTAACCGACAACGGCCTCCATAAATTACAACCGGCCTGTTTCACAATGGACATTGATAGCCAAGATAATAACGGTTTTAATGACAATGATCATTATTATACATTACTATTGCTATTAAAACCACACAAATTGATATCTGCATCATTTAAATTGTAATAATCAGATTTATGAATATCTTGTTAAGCGACTAGGCCGTCATAGATTTGGAATGTCCTGACCCGCATTCGTAAGATGCACATAAATAGACCAATCAGGTGCCCTCGGAAAATTCCGTCAGCAGAAAGAGCGTTGGTACGGAAAAGCACGTGTATAAAAACGCTATTGATATTTTTGCACCTCAGAAAACTTTCAGAGCCATAAACAAACCTATACAAAATTATTAATTTGTTGGGTTTTTTTACCGGACAATCGGTCCTGTAAATTTGACAGACAGGCCGGACCTTACACAATTTTACAGGACATGTCCGTCGGTCCGGCCATGTTTGGTCAAGACTGGTATTATACTGTCTAACTCCCCTTTCGGGTATTATTGACAGGTAATAGATATGACAGAAAACTCTGTAAGTATAATTGTGCACTGGAATTTTTTTATGACGAGTTGAATTATTATTATTGTATATACCATTTCCATGCGATAAATTTTAGAAACCCATTTATTTCTAAAAAACTGAAGTTATAAAGTAAACAACAACGGGGTTTGATTTAACATTCATATTTTTTTTTTTTGGGGGGGGGGGGTGTTTAATACATCTAGAGTCATTCAAATTACTAATGTTTGATATGGTTTTATTAATTCTGGGTATAGTTAAAAATGTTCTTTCAGTTTAAAACCATGGCCGTTGAGGGCATAGCAGTTTTCCTTATATGGGCCAATGGCTATAGTAAAATCTTGTTACCACTATAGAAATCACATTTACTGTACATCCTTCAAGAAACTTGGTCAGGTCATTTGTTCTAATGATGTCTTGGCTGAATTTGAAAAACTGTTTCGCTTTCTTTAATTTATTCGCAAATCATAATGTATTTGGTCAGAACATTTGTATCAATTAAATCTCAGCCAAGTTTGACACTGGGTCATTTGAGCTAAAAAAAAATTGGTTTATGTATTAAATAAACAAAAACCATGTTTATACCACAGAAGCCACATTGTTAGTCTAATCTTCATCAACATCGGTATGAATATTTAACTTCAAAACAAATATTGGACCAGGGATTTCAATAGACGCAGAATCCTGCGTTTTGACGCGAGCGAATTAAAAATGACTCATTTTTGACGCAACCCTTTTTTCTGCCGTGCGCCATTTTGACGCATCGAAAATTTAACCCGTGTGTCAGTCAGTCAACATCTCGAGTTCCATGGTAATAAATCCCGATGTGTTCCTAACTCGGTCTATAATCGAGGGAATAGAGGTCTACCCCGGGCGTTGTTTTTTTATACTCACAAAAAATATGATCCCTGCTCACAAGTCATAATACTACACATAAACATAAAGAAAACACATTTCCTCAATTAGATATAAATTATCCCAGTAGAATTAAATTGCTACGTCTTGACCTTTGACATTGTAAATGGCGTACGTATTGTAAATTAACATTAAACCCGCGTTCAATTAAAAAATGGCGATTCAAACAACAACAACATTTCAAATTACAAGTTATGGTTATTCAATAATGGAGATAGCATTAACTTGATTTAACAAACATTAAATAAGGATTGTTAAACCAGATAACAACAATGAACATTTGGATTATTAAAGTTAAACTACTACTGGTAAGGCATTCTTAAGTGTATATATTTCCGACATGTATAGTATTCGGATAAACAGTAATAGATATACTAGATGTTCCATGCATTTAGATTGTGTTTTTGTACAAAAGCTATCATAGGGATGATGATAATATAACAAGGATAAATATGTGATAAAAAGGTGCTACAGGTACATATCTTAAATAACTTAAATGTGTTATGATGAAGTAGATTTTAATGAGCATTTATTGTTTTTACAAATAAACATAGTATAGTGATAGAAATAATAAAAGCTGTAACATGAACATGTTTTGTTTTTGAAAATCTTAAAGTCGATATTGTTCGCACAAATTATTGATATTTTGTCCTTATCTTTGTGTACCAATTCATTAAAATATGTTGTGTTATGTATCATGGTATTTTTATTTAATAACGCAATATAACTTTTTTAGATATTGTGTACTTCTTGAAGCATGCTTTTATCTAAAAAATTGAATAATACAGACAAAAACACAATTAACGCGCTGCAAAATTGACCCCAGAATTTTTCAATTTTACTCCTCAAAATTTCAGTCCATGGGTCATTGACTCCTGGTTTTTATGGTATGAGTGCTATATTGATGTCATCATTTGATGACGTTCAATTGAACGAATGATAATGGCGACTAAAATTCGATAAGCTCCAGCATATAGCAGCAATTTGAGAGTGTTGAAAACTGGCCCGACTCTTGTGCTGAAATTTCACGTGTATATGGACCAGAACGCGATCTACACGATGGCGTTTTCGTCATATCTGGGAAAATTCCAGTTTTTGATTAAACGACGAAATAGTGGTGTTTTTTATTGCGCAATCGCTATAAACACATGGCTTGGCCGGAAGTACATGTAGCGTTAATAGCAACCCCAAGACAATTCACCCCCACGAGACGATTCACCCGCTAGACAATTCAAAATTGATTTTAAATATAAAAAAATTCGTACCCAAAATATTTCGTACCCATATTTTTTTCGTACCCATATTTTTCGTCCCCAAATTTTTTTTGTACCCAAATTTTTTGTACCCAAATTTTTTTTCGTACCCATTTTGTTCGTACTCAAATGTTTTTTGTACCCAAATTTGTTCGTTCCCAATTTTTTTTTCGTACCCATTTTTTTCGTACCTAAATGTTTTTCGTAGCCAAATCTTGTCGTACCCATTTTTTTTTCGTACCCAAATTTTTTTCGTTACATTTTTTTCGTACCCGATTTTTTTTCGAACCCAATTTTTCCTACCCATTTATTTTTCCTACCCATTTTTTTCGTAACCAAATGTTTTTCGTTACCAAATTTGTTTGTACCCCAATTTTTTTTCCTACCCATTTTGTTCGTATCCAAATTTTTTTCGTACACATTTTTTTCGTACCAAATGTTTTCCGTTCCCAATTTTTGTCGTACCCAATTTTTTTTTCCTCCCATTTTTTTCGTACCCAAATGTTTTTCGTAACCAAATTTGTTGGTACCCAATTTTTTTTCGTACCAATCTTTTTCGTACCCAAATGTTTTTTGTATCCAAATTTTTTCGTACCCAAATTTTGTTTCGTACCCATTTTTTTCGTACCCAAATTTGTTTCGTACCCAAACTTTTATTTGTACCCATTTTTTCGTACCCAAATAGTTTTTTCGTAATCTAATTTTTTTCGTTCCCTATATTTTTCATACTCTAATTTGTTTTCGTTACCAAATTGTTTTTTTTCCTTCCCACATTTTTTTGTACCCATTTTTTTCGTATACAAATTTGTTCGTCCCTAAATTTTGTTCGTGCCCATTTGTTCGTAGTCAATTTTTTTCGTACCCGAATTTTTTCATACCTAATTTTTTAATTCGTACCCATTTTTTTCGTACCCAAATAGTTTTTCGTACCCTTATTTTGTTCGTACCCTTTTTTTCGTACTCAAATTTGTACCCACATATTTTTTCGTAACAATTTTTTTTTAAATAATCGATTTACAATTTGATTTGGTCTCTCCACTCATTCCATCACGCGATACCCGTAAGGTGTCGCAACTGTAGTAAATGTATATTTCGATAGGAATACAAGAAAATAGTGTGGTTTAAACTAAGTTTCGATAAAGACATGGAAGAAGTGGAAGTGCCTATTGTTCCAACGTTTTTGTTATAAACATCGAGTTAAAATTGTCAACTTAAATGTTATAAACATTGGATTAACGATGGCATTAAGGTAAGCTTGTCAGAAACCTGTGTTTTCCCGGTTCGAATGTTTACACGTTAATTTACATAAACTGTATTCATACGCGTCTTAAATTAACTGTGACGTACCGTTTTAGTCATTGTTTTGTCAGTTTTGTTTAAGTAAAAACTACAATTATTAACTGTTTTTGTTAGTTGTTGTATATAATAAAAGAAATATTACGCTAGTCAATTATTCCAAGAGTTTGTATCACTCTCGTGGCTTGTGCTATTTCGCATCATACGTCATCACACAAGCCACTCGAGTGATACAAACTCTTGGAACAATTGACTAGCGTAATATTCCGTATATCATGCATTTGTACAAATAAGCAACCACGTTATGATTTTAAACGTCTTCAGCATTTTATAGGCATATTATGTCACTTTATTTTATAAAAAGCAAATAACACAAATATTCAAACGTCAATGACACACGTTAAAAAAACACAGTGGGCATATGTCGAGCGTTAATTCAGAAAATCGAAGCTTCCCATATATTAAATTACGCTTAAAACGACAGACCGATTATTAGTTTACTAAAACGCTCTACTCGTAAAGTCTGACCTACCACCAACAAAAGCTTTCCGAAACCTTGGTATGCGAGACATCGATTTGTTCACAACGGCGACTCGCGCTCAATGACTATGAAAAAAAGCGGTCGGT
Organism: Dreissena polymorpha; assembly: GCF_020536995.1. Taxonomy (NCBI): domain Eukaryota; kingdom Metazoa; phylum Mollusca; class Bivalvia; order Myida; family Dreissenidae; genus Dreissena; species Dreissena polymorpha. The sequence goes on along the minus strand of NC_068361.1, from coordinate 75,289,228 downwards.
TTCGGGAGTACAAAAGGTTTTTGTGTTGCGATAGTATTTCGAGTCCTATATCCTCATTTTCAATGGCCGGCGATCACGCAAATATGACAGCCGATAATTAATCTGCGAATGGTTTCGGTCAACCTGGATTCAGCCTTGGGGTCTTTGTCCATACAGCGAGCGTCGATTTTGGAGACATGCTTTGTGGTTTATTGACCTTTTCGACATTATTTTAAGGGAGACAACTCTGAGTGGATTAAGTGAGGTCGGGGGGGGGGATACTCGATCAGCTACTGCAGTGCGTCTGCATACAGTTCTGTGTTGATGCAATTATAATTTCCCAATAATTTGCAGATATAACTTATATGGTATGATTTGTTTTGTAATTTGTTATTAGCTTAGTATCTTTGATTTAATTGTCGTTCATGTTTATGCTTTATTTCGATTTTAAAGTAGGTAAAACGAAACATGCCAAAAGCGGGTGGAATATGGAAAAATATCTTATTTGTTAAGTTTGGGCAAATTAAAAGTTTGATGACATTTGGTAAAATACTTTTCTTTCACAACAACAATTATTTTAAAACAGATAACTTTGCTGTCTTTAAATGTTATTGAATGGTTTATTGTTATAACTTATAAAAAAACTTTTTTTCAGGAATATCACAGTGTTAACATAAACTGGGATACTGTATCTCATTCTGCATCAAGCTCAATACTTCTACACCTGTAATTGTATTAACTCGTTCAATTAATAGTATTCATCACCACAGTTACATAACTATGTTCTTTGAAAAAAATAAAATAAAGATACTTTAGATGTGTGTCTACTTCATACACTTACATTAAAAAATATCCTACACATTCAGAAATATAATAAAATGGATGTTGGATTTAGTTGCTACACATCCAATGTTGTCATGTAATCATTTAACATAACATGTGATGTGTTGACATGACAATTAATACTGCTAAGAAAACGTTTATTTGAATTAAAATAAGTGTCCCTGGTCAAATGTCCATTGGCTAAATATCCATATGGGTGAAACTTTCACCTGAATCACAGTCATCCTTAACTGGTTGTGTGTTGCGCTATCCCAATTAACTACCCGTCAAGGCAGATTTGTTCAAAACAAGACCAGTATCAATGTTTGAAGAATTATTATTGCTTTTATAGTCTTGACGTTTACCCCTAGCTAGACAGCCCGGGGCTAGTGATATGTATTAAATTTGGGCTTTTAAAATTTCCAGATTCATATAGTCGGGCTAGTGGGTATTTTAATATCTTCTATTAAATTTAATGCATACAGATTCGGGCTGCCGCTAGTTGTTCAAAAATGCTAAAGTGAAGACTGTTTGTATATGCTGGTTAGTCTGAGACATTCAAACAAGCAATAACTGTTACACTCTAAAAACTTGCTCATTAAAGTGTGCGCAGATTGATAGGGTTCAATTTGCTATATAATGCACGTAAGACCGTATAAGCGCATTTAAATATTAACTGGGCGCAGATAGACAGTTACTCATCATTATTAAACCCAAATATAACCGTATACGCAGGATATGAAGAACGTTGTCTGGGCGCAGAATAATGTTATGTTGGCTCATTAGATCACAAACGCTATAATAACTGTACAAGAACAAGCGAAGATTGTAGATAAATAGAAGTCCATGAGTCATTTGATGCAGTAAATAGTGCGTAAGCTCACTCAATGTGTTGACCCAGATTGATAGGGTTCAATGAGCACTATGATGGACCGTATAAGCGCTCGTCAATGTAAACTGAGCACAGGTCAATAGGGACCTTATAATCACCTTATAAGCACGATGTGAACGTTATCTTGATGCCGATTTATATAAGGTCATTGTTCCCCAACGCTATAACACCCGTATAAAAACCTGCGAAGATTGTATAAACGCAGGTAAATAGAAGTTACACGATATGCCCCAAAAATCTATATTCATAAATCAATATCGTATGCACGTCTGCATTTAACGCTAACAACAATTCTCCTTCGACAAATTCTTGACGCAGACGAATAGGACTTCATAACATCCAAATAGAATCCAATCGAGTCGCAAAATAAACACCTCGTTTTGTTAATGACGTAGTACACATCCTGTGCTATAAATCTGTAATCCAAATTCAATCTGTTTTGCACGTCTTCATATAACACTAACCTTTTGAATGGGACGGTCAACCGCGAGTGACGAAAAAATAAAAGTTCTAAAATAATGTATCTTTTTACAATTATTAGTTTATATTGATTAAAATATCACGACTGGTATATTAAACATAGATAAAATATGTTTCTTTTTTTTACCAAAAAATACTATGCCAAATAAGGTGTGTGGCTTTAACGCCTTAGGCCCTCTTGTTCAATATTCTAGTTCCATACTTTTGTTTGCCTTTTCCAATTCACGATTTCGTGTAATGCGTAACAAGACTGCCGAGATAACGCAAGATTTAGGGTTGGGGGTGGGGGGGGGGGGGGGTTCTGCCAGTATTCGCTCTACATGACACACCTTACCTATCCGCTATATTGACTTTATAAATAAATTAAAAGCGATAAATTGCCGATTTATTACTAATAAAAACAATCATTATTTTTATTAAAATATTCAACGACCATCTGCTCGATAAGAGTTCAGTACCATTGTAATTAACGACGCCGTAATTAACTACTGACAAAAATAACAAGATCATACCTTAATTACTGTACTGTGTGGAGAAACCTGTTAGAAATTAAAACAACCCTTGACTATTATAATTTTTGACTGCAAGCTAATTTAAACCCACCCACATATTAAAAACTAAACATTTTTTTATTATATCAGCTCATTTTTCTAAATTTTCAGAAATAAAAACCAATTGGTATTTGCACATTTCAGTGCACATAAGACTACTTTATTGTTAAATATGTTTGATTTGTAAATTGTATAATAATATATATTTTTATTTTTATTTTTATCTGCGCCGAGTCAACACATTGGGTGTGCTTAATCGCTATGACTTGCATCAAAAAATCAAGTTCATTCTATTAATGTACGTCCATTAAATCTTTGCGTGGTCTTAAACGGGATTTAAATGGGTGTTACACTATTGTAAAATTAAAATGCCCCAATAAAACTGCATCCAGACAACATCCACATCTTGCTCATACGGTTGAATTCGGGTTTGATCAGTGATGGATCACTATTTATCTGCGCCCAGTTAACATTCACATGCGATAATATGATCTTAATTGCAGTATATAGCTAATGGAACCCAATCAATCTGCATCGAGCGAATAAAATGATGTTGTTTATACGGTATTTATTGCATCAAATCACTTAAGCTTTCTATTTATCTGCGTCAATAGAATATTCGCATTTTCTAATACGATCTAATAGTGTTGCTGAACAAATGAACCAATTTTAGTATGCGTCTAGACAACGATCACATCGTGCGTATAATTCGGGTTGTATAAATTAAGGGCCCCTATTAAGGTGCGTCCAAATGACAAGCTCATGTGCGTACACGGTCTTACTTACATTATATAAACTTGTATTGTACCATTAAAATGAATTAATTAATTGACATGAGTTGGTCAATGTTTTTATGTATGCAAATGCAAAAGAAGATTTTAATTTAAGTGAAAACACAAATTATGTGTAGCAAGATTAAACAAATATAACTTTATACTGAACCAAACAAAAAAAGGGGATTGAATACATTTAAAGGTGCGTACCACAATTATTTTTTTGAATTCTTGACATGACTTTACTATTTTAGTGTTGTATGTAAATTTAAATTTGAATACAGTGAAAATACAAATTATAAATGTTGTGTATCGAGATCATTACATTAGGTTAATAAAGTATTCAATTAAAATCAATACGTATACAATATGCAAATGGGCATATCAACTGTATTAATTGTGATTCTTGATATGACTTCACCAATTCACGGCATATCATTTGTATGAATTGATGTATATTAACGCAGTACCATATAATTGGAATTGCTATGAAAAAATATATGAAAACAATTTTATCTTCACAGTTTGTGTACGATAAAAATATAATCCATCACAAGAATTTCATTTTTAGGAACACGTTTACATACATGTACTACAAACAAGTTTGCATGGGAAAAGAGATACTACAGACGACAAATATAGCGTTTATGTAAAGCAATTATTTACTACATAGATGAACTTCGTTATATATAATATTTAATTATAATAATCTATCAGTTGTTGATTCGCATCTGTAATATTATAGTACTGAAATCAGTATTTTGTTTCAAATCTACAATGACTCAGAAATTTTAAAGAACATTTTAAGAACGTACGAATTAGTTTTATTTATTTTATATTACATATAGCATAATGTTTCATAGATCCATCTTTTGCTGATATTTAAATAAAATAAAAATCGAGGGTGACGGGAGTTCTTTTTTTATTGAGCTCTGAATTAAACGACTATTTTCAACGTGTGATTTCACCTCGCAAATATGCCTTAAAGAACGAAACTTAGCACGCAAGTGAAAAACGGTTGAAAATAATGTAAATCTCTGTGTCCTTTATAATAACGATAATAAAAATCATAAAAATCAAATGGATATCAACAAAGTTGTTATAAAGTTTTCCGATTATTTTAAGCATAAGATGAAACTTAAAGAACTATTTTGATTATATTTTATGTAAAGCACATATACTTTGATGGCATATTTTAAATATATGATGATTCAATTACAAATTGCTTTATTTGAAGGAAAGCTATTCGTTTTTTAACAAGTCGTTCTTGCACAAACATTTTCAGTTATAAGGAAGTAATGACTGTTTTCCGTAATGAGATTCTTGATTGTTTTTTTTAAAAACGCGATAAAAAAAAAGGTTTTTGTTGTCGCAGAACTGATGGTGGATTCTTACTGTATTATTTAGGGGCTACAAATTGTTTATCAATGTCCTAAACTTCATAGTACTTATTTCTTGGTATCATTCCCTTATTGAATATGCATTCCGTTTTTGTTCGAATGTCCGAAAAAGCATACACTTATTGCGCAACCGGTGTTTTAGTCAAAACGAATTAGCGTTAAACTAAACTGCCGCGTACGTCCTAAAAAGCCTTAGTTGTCTGTTTTCTATTGAAAGTTAATGTATATCGGGCACATGAATAATATTTTACTTGTATGTGAAAACAGCCCAGAGGCTATAGTACATCTTTAAAGTGTGATGCACACATATTGTAATGGTATGCAGTCTTGTTTTAAAATTGTATCTATTATATTGTATATGATACATATTGCAATATGGGGTTTGCTGTATTATTGTACACCTACTCATTAGCAATCAGTTTACTTTAAACCAAGCACAATAATTTGTTACTTGAAAGTTATATTCAATAAGGTTAATATATCTTCTATTGAACTTGCATGGCTTTTTAGCTAAACGGAATTCACTGGGGAGGGATATCATGTTTAATGTATAAAAGGTATATCAACTCTCACTAAGTTCGTTTCTTTGTGTCTCACTGACAAGTTCAAAGAAGCACTGATTTCTTTGTGTGAAAGACTTATTTAACAACAATATGTTTATACACGTATTACTGCCTTTTGTATGCTAACATTTATTTAGCGAACAACTAAAAACTGCTCAGCAATAAGGCATTTAATATGTACATTTTTCCAAATGCTTACATAGTATGCATTTTCCCAAAACATATACCATTAAGATCCTTTTCACATTTTGGTTAATTGTCAAAATTACAAAAAAAAGTTTCGGATTCGCAAATTTTCGTTGTAGTTATGATATTTGTGAGGAAACAGTAATATTGAACATTTACCATGCTCTAAAATATCCATTATATGCATCTTTTGACGATTTAAAAACCTGAAAATTATAAAGCGTTTCAACGCAAAACGATTGAATAATTTGGAGAGTTCTGTTGTTGCTGTTATATTCTGTGATACTTCGAGAATTGCTGATATAAAATATATAATAAATCACTCATTGTATGAGAACGGATGGCCGAGTGCTCTAAGCGATGGACTTTTACTCCCGGGGTCACTGGTTCGAGCCCAGTTGAGGGTTACTCTTTTTTTTTCTTTAATTGTATTCTTGTTTTTTTTTACTGAAGCTTTTTATATCCAATGTTTAAATTTATCAATTAAAAGCATTTCATGACAAACTTCAATACATGCCAAAATCTTTGAAAAAGCCCCTTTAAAATGAAAGATAACAACACAAATAAAAATAAAACATTTGGTGAATGGGGAACATAAACGCTATAAACTATGCGATTAATTTTGCTTAGTCAAAATTTGCTGCAACTTATTTTATACACATACAATGCATAATTAAATGAAAACTCACTCTAAGACTTCCTTTTCAAGTTCAATTTTGCGCTTAATAGATGTAAAGTGATTGTAAACTATATGATGGTTTAATCTAGAATGGAAATGGATGTTTTTTAACATATCATTTTCGAGTTATATTAATTTTTAATAAGAGGAAAGATTTTAAGTAGTCCAGATTAAATATTGTGAATTTTGTTCAATGGAAAATGGCGGATATTAATCGAAGCAAAAGCTGAAACATGTGCAAAAAATGACCAAAGTTGATATAAAAATGTTGGCACGATTCCTGAACATTATCATTGGTGAAAATATACGTGTAAGTGCAATGGTTTGTAGAAAAGTAGAAAAGTGCTCACCTTTATTCCGAGTAAAAGGCGAGATCCGGAAACATTTCCTACTTATTCGCTGACGACTGAAAACATGTCAAAACAAGAATGTGGAAACATCCAAATGTCAACATAGTTTCATAAAAAGTATAAAAACATATAACATTAAATCAAAACAAAAACAAATCCATTACAAAAAAAATCAAAATAAGTTTTAATTTACAAGTTGTACATCTTTTAAATATTAAATAAGCGTTGGCATGACTCGTTACATGGTCGACATTGTCGAATAATCAAATAGGTCAAACATTTGATAAACACATCTAACACATTCGAAACACTACTCACACAGATAATAACTCCATATTTTTTATCTATTTACTCCAGTTTAAGTCGTTATATATCTGTATGTGTTTTTTTATTTCACCGACGCTTATCGTCGATTCCCAACAGACTGTTAAGGTAAAACTTAATTGTGTCGATAACGGGTACGCACGCACTGGCAAAACATAGTCGCCTTATGGTATCTATTACCAGTAATGTTAACATCTTGAACTACCGTAATTACCATATGTTTTCGGACTCTCTAAGTTTTCGGACACCCCTTGTTTTAGCAGATTTTTTTTTCAGACATATTTTTTTATTCAAGACTTATACAAAGTACATCGGCTATATATATACAGTCGAACATATATATTGTCAAGTGATTTAATACAAAAAAAATAAATAAGCAGAAAAAATATGTTAGGTACAAAAAAAAACAACACAACAAGCAAAACTCGTGGTTTTTACAAATAAGATCGTTACAAAAGCAGTTTGAAATATATAACATACATCATATGTATACAGGAGATGAATATATTATGACATATCATTTATCAGTCTTGATCGTATAAAAAGCGCGTGTTCGACAAACAGTGACAGATATATAAGTTCCATTTTATCCACCGTTTTTAACAAATTCAAATATTTATAAACAGATGGTTTGATATAATAGTTGTTTTTTATATTTTTTTTTTCTAAAATGATTATACATAATCATACACAAACAAAATGATATTCATCCTCAATGTCATTTAACTCACAGAAAATGCAGTGTCTTAAAGATCTTTCCTCTACATTTCTAGCGTATCTACCCGTTTGAATTCTCAAAGGGTGTACAGATAAACGTAATTTACTAACATACGCTCTTAATGATTTAGGTAGAAAATTTAGATATGGTTCATATACTAGAGAGGCTTTAAAATTCCTATACATATCCATTATAGAGCTTTCGTTCACAGCATTGTACCATTTAAGTTTAAAAGAGTCAAACATTCTACATTTAAATACAAACAAAAATGATTTCATATCAAAAGCATGCGCATTTTCGAATACATCTGGAAAACCATAATCATTCAATAATTTTTTAACATTATATACCCAATTTGTGCAACCCTTTTCACAATATCAAACTGCTTCGTTGTATACATATTTTAAAATAATGTTGTCGCTTGACTGCAGCTTTAACCAATATTTTAGTATACGTACGTATCTGTTTATATAAAGCGGATATCTCCCAAGTTCGCCAATATTATTACATGTATTGAGTCTAACTTTTAATAGACGTTTTAAGAATTTTAGATGCAGCCTTTCTAATTCTTTTGACTTAGTATATCCCCAAACTTCTGTTCCATAATTGATGATAGAGCCAACAAAGGCATCAAACAATTGACAAAGAGTACTAAGCTTCAAATCATAGTCCTGACATTTACAAAGTAAAACATTCATGGCCTTAAGCCCTTTACCAACTAAATATTCTTGATTAAGATTAAAACTACCAGTATAATTTAGAACAACTCCTAAATAGTTAAAATCATTAACAACTTCTATTGGCTGACTATTGTAGGTCCACGTCTCTGAAGTCAGTAATCCACCTCGCTTACGAAAAACCATAATTTTTGGTCTTATTTATGTTAACCTGCAATCCCCAATTATCGCATTAAGTGTGTAAATGGTCTAAATGGTTTTGAATTTCTGTTGGATTTTACCTATAATAGCCATGTCGTCACCAAACAAAAGTAATAAAATCATAACGTCATCTAAATTAATGCCTGCATTAATATCATCTTGGAGATAAAGTTCCAAGTCCTCAACAAAGAGAGAAAATAGAAAAGAGGACATTACCTCCCCTCACGCAAGCCTACTGAATATGAGAAATAATCAGAAAATGAAGAAATTGACTTAACACATGATTTAACATTGTTATACATATCTCTAACAACTCGTAAAACTTTACCCTGAATTCCCGATTTAAAATTTTTCAACCAAAGACCGTTTCTATAAATAGAATAAAAACATTTCAACATATCGACAAAAATAATATACACACGTTTATTTTCAAACATATAGTTCTGAACTAATGACTGAAGTATAAATATTGCATCTACAGTTGAACGTTCTTTTCGAAATCCGAATTGGGCGTCCGAAATAATGTTATATTCATTGCAGACATTTTCAACTCTCTTATTAATAACTGAGGTAAACAGTTTAGAAAGACAGCTTACAAGTGTAATACCTCTGTAATTGTTTACATCTGACTCGGAGCCCTTTTTGTGTAATGGAACAATAATACCGACTGTCCACGCTTCGGGGAACACTCCAGAGTATATTATCTTATTGAACATATCACTCAAAGGCAAAGCTAAAATGTCAATAGATTGTATAAACTATTCATTTAACAAATTATCAAGTCCATATGCTTCATTCCGCTTAAGTAGTTTAACGGCTTTAACAATTTCTTCCACAGAGATAGGTCTATCTTGCTCCGGATAAGTGTTATTCGGCAAATCAAAATTAGTATGTTCATTAAAAAACTCAGTTTCATCATTTTCACAATTAAAAACATTGCCCCCCTAAGTTCTTAAAAAAGTCTCGAAAAGCATCTAAAGGTATATTTCCAGATTTATTTTTAGTTTTTGTTCTAAATTGTTTTCAAAAATCTCTCGGTTTTCTTTTTCTTTCAATATCCTCAATTTCATTCATTTTCTTTTTGTAACTTGCGTTTTCTTTTTCCGAATAATACCTTTATAATGCTTTTTACGTTCACATAACAATATACGATAGTCTTGCGACTTATCTAAATTGAACAGTCTAAGGGCATGCAAATAACTATTGCGAGCTGTTTTACAAACTGGATCAAACCAATTATTTCCATGTACAGGTGACGTACTAAAACGAACATGTTGTTTAAAATAACATTTTTTGGCAAACAAAAGATCTGCTATACTTTTCACTTTATCCGTAAACTTATAAAACATAGTATTTACGGGTTCTCTATTCAAACAATCTGTATTTTGTATAATGTCATTAAAAGTTTCTAAATTGTAATAGATACCAGAGCGAAAATGCTCCCGTAAATTGACATCCCACTTAAACTTAATTTCTTCATGGTCAAGTATAGTAGTAGTAACATTATTACAACACAAGGTAAAGCGCAATGGTGCATGATCGCTCCATTCATTAAAACCATCAATATAAAAATTGTTTAACTGTGACATATCGTGATCATATGTCAGTAAATATTCAATTACAGAACAGCCATTATGTGATAAAAAAAGTATGGTGGTTTGTATTAGCTAACCGCCCATTCACAATACGCAAACCGGTCGCTATACACAAATCTATTAATTTAACAAAATTTAGCAAAATTAATTATTTTCTCGACTGTCCGAAGACTTAGAAACATAAATTATGGACGAAAACTCGTGTGTCCGAAAATTAGGAGTCACGACAAATAATTATTTTTGCTAAAAAAGGATTGTCCGAAAACTTAGAGTTTCCGAAAACACAGAGTAATTACGGTATTCAAGAAATTTGATCCGGGTTCTGCCTACCGTTTATTGCCGCGCTTTACAAATGCAAGCTATGGTGAAACACAGTACTCAACATTTGAAGTCGGCAATCAACGAAGTCATGGCAAAACACGCTTGTTGTTATTGGATTTGTTTTAAAGGTACAATTTGTTTTAATGCTTTCAGTATTTAACGATTAAAGGGATCTTTTCACGCTTTGGTAAATTGACAAAATTGAACAAAGTTGTTTCAGATTCGCAAATTATCTTTTTAGTTATGATATTTGTGAGGAAACAGTAATACTGAACAATTACCATGCTCTAATATAGCCATTATATGCATCTTTTGACGATTTTAAAACCTAAAAATTATAAAGCGTTGCAAAGCGAAACGATTGAATAATTTGGGGAGTTCTGTTTTTGTCGTTAAATTTTGTGCAACTACGAAGATTGCTTATATAAGATATAAAATACGTGTCGTATGTGTACTAGCGGAATAGCTCAGTAGGCTTGAGCGTTTTTACTTCAGGACTCTGGCAGGACTCCAGGGGTCACTGGTTCGAAACCTGCTCCGGGCAATATTCTTTTCCTTTTTTAATTTTATTCTTGATTTTTTACTGGAGTTTTTACGATCCAATGTTTACATTTATCAATATAAAGCATTTAATGAATAAGCTAAAAAATGCCAAAATCTGTGAAAAGGCCCCTTTAATACATCATAAATTATAAATCATTTGATTAAATAACAATAATTGATTTAAGTATATTACGGCAAGTTTACATGTTCATGTTTAAATATTCAAATTTCACACGAATATGATTTTATACAACAGTTTGCATGTTTGTTTCCGGATGCAAACAAATAATTACCAATAGCCGAGCATTCTAATGCTATACGAGTATCACAAGTAGTCTCATTTTTGTTATGGAGTGAGCTTAAGGACGTACGCGGCAGTTTAGTTATACGCAAATTTGTTTTGACTGTTACACCGGTTGCGCAATAAATGCTTTTCGGGTATTCGAATAAAAACGGGATGCATATTCAATAAGGGAATGACACCAAGAAATTAAAAATTATGAAGTTAAGAAAATTGATAAACAATTTGTAGCCCCTCAATAATACAGTAAGAATCGACCATCATTCCTGCGACTACAAAAACCTTTTTAAATCGCGTGTTTGGAACAACAATCAAGAATCTCATTACGGAAAACAGTCGAAACTTCCTTATAACTGAAAATGTTTGTGTCGCAAGAACGACTTGTTTAAAACGGATACCTTTCCCTCAAATTAAGCAACTTGCCATTGAATCATCACATATTTCAAACATGCCATCAAAGTATATGTGTTACATATAAAATATAATCAAAATCGATATGTACGTTTCATGTTATGCTTAAAAATAAATCGGAACACTTTAATTTTTGAGATATCAGCTTATATGTAATGTTGTTTGAGATAATTTACTACATAGAATATCTGATGAATTAAAATTATTCATCCACGACGCTCTGATACTTCTGAACCACGTGCGGATGTTGGTGCATCTTGCCGCACGTGTATAAAATACTTGCATTTTTGTTTCGCTTAATTTATTCCTCTCTGACCAATATGATTCGAAACAAACTAACATTGTGATTATTTTTGTCAAGCAATTGATTATAAAAAACATTGATGTACGCTATCGCATTTACAGGCTGGTCAATCGTTAAGCAATGTATTTCAACGTACGCCGGTACCGCACCTGCAACCCATTTATAATACACACATAACGTCATATTACACGAATGCAATGCAATCTTAATCTTTCTACCTTAATATATAGAAATCCTTTTTTTATTGTTTTGACACGCTGAACTACTTAAGAAAAGACATAGGATCACGTGTAGCATAGGGGCATTGATGAGGCCCGTAAAACAACAACCTTTAAAATATTAGTATATAATGGATTCTCAATCAAATATATTCGTCTATTATTTGACAGAATGATGAACCGCATTATATTCAGCAAACAGGATCGGGGGCCCGTCTTATCAAACATTGTACGACATTCTTACCTTACGATGCGATTTTCGAAGCGCCATATATATGTAACCGTCACATTTATAATTACTTTTGTTCAATATGTCCATTCATTTCCAAACTAGCTGTCAAATATCCTTTATATTTGAAACACACAGATCATAATCACTTATATTTTTAAATTACAAAATTCAATCGTAAGTTAATATTATCGTACGATCTTTGATAAGACGGACCCCGGATTTATGCGTGATGTGTTGGAACCAAGCATGTATTGTTTGACTGCGCGTTGTTTTTTGAATTTGAATAGTGAACAAAAGAGCCTGTTACCTTAGTAAATATCCCCCTCTAAAGTAGGAGGAATGAAGAATTGGCATTGTCCGTCCGTACGTCAGTTCGTCCGCCCGACTGTCACAAACAAAATGTTGCGGGGGATATCAAGTTAACAAATTTGCTTGTTTACATGTTTTCTTATTTCTTTTTGATAACCCACAAGTCATTTTGGTAAACTGGAATAAAATCTGTATGCGGGAAGGTATTACAAGTTGAAAGTAAGACATTATATATTTTTTAATTTTCCGATTAACTTTGTTGATATCCGATTGATGTTTGATGGTATTAAATAAAATTGTAATCATAATTATAAATGGACACAGAAGATAACATTATTTTCAACAGTTTTTTACGTGTGTGCTCAGTTTTTGCTTTAAGGCATATTTGCGAGGTGAACTCAAACGTTGAAATAGTCGTTTAATTCAAAGCTCAATAAAACAAATAAGAACACCCGTCACCCTCGATTGTTATTTTATTTTAATATCAGCAAAAGATATATCTATCAAACATTATGCTTTATGTAGTAACAAATAATAACAACTACCGCGTACGTTCTTAAAATGTATTCTGTACTTTAAAATATCTTAGTCATTGTAGATTTACTGATTTCAGTATTATTACATTACAGCGGCGTAACATTAACATAAAGATTATTATAATTTAAAAAGCTCATTATAGATAACGAAGTTCACGGGTAGTCAATCATTGCTTTACATATACGCCATAATTGCCTTCTGCAGTATCTCTATTCACATGCAAACTTGTTTGTAGTATGTAAACGTGTTTTTATTTATGTGAAATTCTGTCGTTTTTGTTTATGTTTAAAAATAATTAAAAAACATGAATAATTGGATTCATGTTATTTTTGTTTTTAATTTGCAGTCACATTAAATCAGTATTACATATTTTGTGAGAAATGGAGGTTATTTTCAACACTGTTCTCATTAATTTACTCAAGTTTTTTATGTTATCACCTTATTGGTGAATTGTTCTTGTGCTGAAATATGCTTGTTGTTTAGGTGCGAATAAAAAATGAACAACACAGGTGACCCATGATTTTTATTTTATTTTTCTATCCACAACAGATGGTTCTGCCTAAATACCAAAAATTATCAAATTCTATGAGGAGCAAAATTTGCATTTTAACTGCCGCATACGTCCTTAAAACTTAAATTAGCTTATGCGTAATATAAAAATACAAAATACGAAAAAATACTAATAATGGGTGAATTTCATTTGTATAGTACGATTTAAGATATTTTCATTGCCAGAGCGCATATTTATCATTACAATGATTTGAGACCTTTACGTGATATCAATTTAAAAACATTTTAAGAAAATACTGTAACATTGAATATGTATTTGAAAAATTATAAAGTGAACTGTTTTGTTTAAAAAATCGGTCATGTGCTTGTATTAAAATTGTTAAAGTATTAAGTTACTTTGATCACTGTAGCGTATATGACACATCTATCTTTACTTTATTTTTTTCTTTACTTTTTATAATCCCGTTGATTTGATATAAATATATCAGACATTCGTTTAAAACTTTATTTTTATCATGCTGATGTTTTAAAACACATTGGCTCTTAATATTTCTTTGGAAAAAAAACTACATTTGTAGTCATTCAAATACAAATGCATTCCGTAGAACATAGCTAACTTACGAATCGATTTAACTACTAAACGTTGCACTCATTTTTAGCTCACCTGATCACAACATGATGAGCTGTTGTGATCGCCTTTTGTCCGTCGTTCGTCGTGCGTCGGCCGTTGTCAACATGTTCCTTTTTAACACTCTAGCAATCACATCTATTTCAGATCTTAATGAAACTTGGTCAGAAGGTCTGTCCCAATAGTATCTCGGCTTAGTTAGAAACTGGGTCATGTGAGGTAAAAAAAACACTAGGTAACAAGGTGAAATTAAAGAAAGCTTGGTAGGATTATAGAGGGCTCAGCTATTGCCAAATCTTCGCAAAACTTTCTCAGAACTTGTTTCCCAATAATATCTCAACCGTTTTTTAAAACTGGGTAACGTGGGGTCAGTAACTACGGCGCGTGGTCAAATTAAAGAAAACGCGCGTGCACACTCTTGACGCCACATATAGTGTCCAATATTCATGGACATTGGTCTGAACATGTGTTCTAATAGTCAGCTGAGAGAGATCTTATTCCTGTCCACAGAAAAACTATGTTGCGATGATACGGGGCAGTTTTTTCGTATCTGGCAATAATAAAACCATTTGGACAATATAGAAATCACATTTGCAATCCACTCATCATGAAACATGCTAAGAATATTGAAAAAAAAGTTGTGCTATTTTTTTAAGCATTACTGCTAGGTACAAGAATTTTTTAGATACTTATCTGGAATGAGTTAAAATGATTCTTATTTGTAAAAATATGCATGACTGCAAGGTACAATAATTTCTTGGGAAACTTATCTGGAATGAGTTGAAAATGATAACTATTTGTAAAAAAGCATGACTGCCGGGTACAAGAATTTACGGGGAAACTTAGTGAACGAAACCTTCCCATTACAGTTCCTTGGAGTCTCATGTTAAAGCACACACACTTTGAAATTAAATACATGTTAATACATATAGATGCTATTTGAAAGTGTGCAAAATTGTCATAAAATCTAAATCCAAGTTAGCAAGAAATTAATTTTTTTTTAATTTTTTAACGGAAAGAAGGATTTCTAGACGTATACGTCCATTTCGACAAACGCGATTATTTTTAAGTTTTAAAGCGCAAAAAAACGGATTTCTAACTTGTAACCACCAGATATATTGTAATTGGCATAGATAAAATTAAATCTATAGCCTAGTTAGCAAGTAATTTATTATTTTTCAAACGGTACCGCTTTTTAAACCGAAAGTAGGATTTCTAGACGTATACGTCCATTTCGACAAACGCGATTATTGTATTTTTTTTTAAGCGCAAAAAAGACGGATTTCTACCTTGTAACCACCAGATATATTTTAATTGGCATAGATAAAATATGTTTCTTATTTATACTTAAATTTACTGCGCCTAAAAAGTTGTGTGGCTTTAAACAATATAATTTTAATAAACACATCATTATAAGAAAACAATACAAAGTAAATACAGAAATTAACCTGTTTAGTAGTTCAGAGCATTTAAAAAAGTTCCATCATAACTCACTGAATCGCTCTTTTCAGCCTTTTTTGCACACTCAATGTTGACTTCCATATTTAACTTAATTATTTCAGAATGTTCATCAAAGTAAATTTATCATATTATTAAAACTTCAAATTAAACAAGAGGGTCTAAAAGGCCCAAAATCGCTCACCTGAGATACAAAGGAACTGACCTGTTCTCTGTGCAAACCAAAACATCATGAGAACAAATGTTGCAAACACGTTTTTTGAAGATTTGAACAATAACTGTGGACTTTTATTGGGTTAACAAGGTTTTCTTATAGTCATGTAAGGAAAAATGCCCCGAACCCATGCTTTTCAACAGACTGTAACCATTTTTGAAATTATTCGAGATATCATAACGAAATTGTTCGTACCAATGTCAATTTAGACTTGACTATTAATGTGCTTTTAGAGTGTTCACAATGTTTTACTACAGCCACATAAGAAAAAATGCCCCACTCCAAGCGGCCATGTTTTTCAACATACCAGAACTAGTTTCTTCATCATCAAGATGATTGGAAAATAAATGTGATTTCTATAGTGTTAACAAAGTTTTACAATAGCCATACAGTTGTATAAGGGAAAATACCCCGCACCTTGGCAGACATGCTTTTCAACTAATTGGAACCATTTTCCAACTATAAATGTGGCCTCTAGAATGTTAAAAAGGTCTTACTGTAGCCATATAAGGAAAAATGCCCCGCCCCCTGGCTACCATGGTTTTCAAACAAGCGTTCGTCACTTTAACAGTACACAGCATGTGAAACCGGAAGTAAGCCATGTAGATACTTGACATGATCACAATCCAAACAACAACGATGGCAGCATTTGAGATTTCCAATGTTTGTAAGGATTATAGGTCATGTTGGTTCATTTAACTTTATGGTATAACACAAACTATATAAATACCAAAAGCTAACATTTCACCTACATGTAAGTACACGGCTTACTGGGCACTTACTTCAACACTATTTGAAAAGACATTGCCAATATGTCGCACTTGTCTCTTGATATCAAGATTTCCTTTTCTTGCTTATTTTGCTGCAGCATGCATTTAATTACTCATACCTCTCTGTGATTGACTTATGTATGAAACAATGTACATCACACATGCATAAGGGTCAAGAACAAACTGGATGTCTATGTTTGCCTTCCAAGCTTTCAAAACAGATTCATTATATAAATTGACTGGTATGTCTTAAGGAAATCGCTTTAAGAATACTTTTGAAGCTGCCAAAGAACTTCGTATGCACTTGATGTATTCTGCTTCAGGCATCTGCACAACAGGTTTGAGAAACTCCTCATATGTTATATCATACCCATCTTTCTGATCATTTATTTTCATTCGAAAATTTTGATACAACTTCTGGTATTTGTCTTTGTCTTCCTCAAGAGGATCTAAAACCATAGGTTCAGAGAGTGGAGGCAGTGGATAACCAAAGCGACACAATTTGTCGTCTCTCTTGCGACAGGAACTTTAAATGAAAAACTGGTTACTGTCTGATATTTTTGTAATATATCAGGCTCAGCACGAATACAATAATAGTATTCTAAGCCTTGCCTGATATATTACAAAAAGATCAGGCAGAAACCTTGTATTAGATATATATTCAGTTCAAATGCTGTAACCTTATGATGCATAGTTTTGGTTGGTTTGTAATTTCTTAACCTAGTTGATGGCTAATAATCAGTGCAAATGATAGGTAAATCGTATCCGTTCCGTAAATGACTTTTGTGTTATAAACTTAATAAAATAAGAATGAAGGGTCACATATGACCAAATGACCAAATACTCATTGCTAGATTTCCATTCAACATTTTTTTGTATATGCACTCTTTTCAAAACAAATTCTTCTTGAACAATTTTTGTCAATTGTTTTTTGCAGACAACGGCAAACGACCTCATTTCCCGTATCGACCGAAGAAAGAGATAAACTCATAAATGGCATAATTCAGGTAAGAAGCAGAAACCAAAATATTGTTAATTTTATTTGTGTACCTAATAAAGCTGTGTATGCATGTTATGTAATATTAGTCCAGAGAGCAATTACGGATATTAATTTAAAACGTATGTATTACACGACGGGAGCTTAACGAACCGCTAGAACGGTATTTCTTCTTAGCAGGTTTCATGCTAAATACACAGAGCACTTAGTTTGTATTAAACTATAACATTATCATAGAAATAGAGCTCTCTCACAGTTTATGTAACCTCATTTTCTGATTCTTCACATAAAAATATCTGTTTACAATTGTTTTTCATAGATAACTTTGAACGGCCGCATAGACGTATCAACCAAATAAAATTATAACCCCACAACTGGCAGATACCTGATAAAAGATCCGGTACGAAAACATTTTAGTTTTCATGCTGTTTTAATAACATTTCTGTCTGTGCATCGTTGATAATCAAAGTTGAAAGACCAATTAGGAAAAATGATTTAGACAAAACATTTTACACGACTTAAGCTTTAAGAGCTTCTAGAACCCTATTACTACTTAAAAGGAACCATACTGTTTTAAATGACTAACGCTTCATTGGCAGGTTTGTATTTAACGATAAAGTTATCGCAATATAGGACTCATGTAGTAACTAGAGTATGTGATTCTTAAGCAGCAAATATTCATATAATTCTCATCAATTCAATAGGTCAAGATGCGTTACGCTACGCCGTGGGTATGTCAAGGGAATGAAAAAGAAATAGTTCGCATTGCACGACACTCGAAGCGAAGTGCCAAGAAGGCAAAGTGGACATCAAACGAACAGCCGATTTGACAGCGAAACAAGCGATCGTCCATCGTCCATCACTTTTAGAGGTTTTGTATAAAGGTCATTTAGTGTTCAGATTTAAAGTATTTCAATTACCAATGAACTAATGAGCAAGTTGATAATCTAATGTACTATAGTATGTACTAACGTGAACAAAAAGTATAAAGATCACGCCGATTGAAAGTATATTATTTACAATATTGCGTTAAAATAAATATAGTCGAAAACATAAGTCACCAATGTGTACACTAAAGTATAGACATTGTTTGATATATTTCAACATGTTTGACATCATCTTATCTCAAGTTTTTAAGAAGCTACATCACTTATTGATTTTTTCATTTGCTTTTGTCAAAATATCACGATAACGATGATTCACGAAATGTGTTGCCTATATTCATGTATAATTCAATTTTAAAAACGTATTTATGAGATGCTATAGTTTTGAAACGTGTACGAATGCTAACATGTGTCATAAGCAAAACCTGCGACGGTAGTCATTAAGTCTTTCATTTGTTATAATATAGTTTTGCTTGATATCTGGTAATGATCTTTGAAACACTGTGCTTTTATCTCCACTTAGTTCACACAAATATACTGTGGAACAGACGAAGGGAACCTGTTAGTCCATATACGACAAATTTATTTCTCGTAACATTTATCTTATTTTTTAAGCCATCAATGGTGTTATTTTCCTGGCTGCTTAAAACTCATCTTTTGACATTTTTATACGCCCGTGTTTGAAAATGGGACGTAGTATAGTTTCATTGTTGGCGAGCGGCGGGCGGGCGGCGGGCGGGCGGCGGGCGGGCGACGGGCGGCGGGCGGGCGGGCGGCGTCCACAGCAGTTTCCGCTCTCTAATTCAAATAGTTTTCATCCGATCTTCACTAAACTTAGCTAGAAGTTGTATATAGACAATATATTGGTCAAGTTCGAATATTGGTAATGCCGGGTCAAAAACTAGGTCACGAGGTCACTAAGTGCATTTCAAGGATTTAGCATGGTGTCATCTCTCTAATTGAAGTTCTTTTCATCCGATCTTCACCAAACATGGTTCTAATTTGTATCTAGACAAAATCTAGGTCAATATCGAATATAGGTCATGTCGGGTCAAAAACTAGGTCACGGGATTACTTAGTGCATTTCAAGGATGTAGCATGGTGTCCGTTCTCTTTTTGAAGTAGTTTTCATCCGATCTCCACCAAACTTGGTCAATAGTTTTTTCTTGATAATATCTAGGTCAAGTTCGAATATGGGTTATGCCAGATCAAAAGCTAGGTCAAATGGTCACTAAGTGCATTTCAAGGATAGCATGGTGTCCTCTCTCTAATTGAAGTAGTTTTCATCCGATCTTCACCAAACTTAGTCAGAAGTTGTATCTAGACAATATCTAGGTCAGGTTCAAATATGGGTCATGCCGGGTAAAATACCAGGTCACGAGGTCACTTAGTGCATTTCAAGCATAACGCATGGTGTCCGATCTCTTATTGAGGTAGTTTTCATCCGATCTTCACCAAACTTGGTCAGAAGTAGTATCTAGACAATATCTAGGTCAAGTTCGAATATGGGTCATGCCGGTCGAAAACTTGGTCCCGGGATCACTTAGTGCATTTCAAAGATTAAGCATGATGTCCGCTCTCTATTTGAAGTAGTTTTCATCCTATCTTCACCAAACTTGGAAACACGTTGTGTCTAAATGATATCTAGCTCAAGTTCAAATAGCGGTCATTTCGGGTCAAAACTAGGTCACTAAGTCACTTCGTGCATTTCAAGCATTAAGCATGGTGTTCGCTCTCTAATTGATGTATTTTCATCCGATCTTCAACAAATTTGGTCAGAAGTTGTGCTTAGATGATATATAGGTCAAGTTCAAAAATGGGTCATGGCAAAGTTATCAAGTTGTCCAAAACCTTCAAACGAGTGTATCTTGTGACAGTTTGGCACTCTTGTTTCATATTCATCACACTTGTCAGCTTTATTTTTTATATTGATTACATATAGGTTTGATTGTATAACTAGCAAAACTAGTTCTTACTTATTTCGTCGTGTCGCTAATATCTGGTTTAATTCGCCCGAGTTCATTTTATTTCAAACATGACTAGAAAAACGTAAATATTCTGTATGGGATAATAAAAACTTCAGTATTCTCAACATAAGATTAAGAAATCTACATAGCATTTTGATGAAACAAAATAAAGACATGTTTAATTAATGCATGATGCACGATTGGATTAAATCATTTTAAAGAGAGAAACACACATAAAAAGAAGATAATATAACATACCATAATTCGTTAAGAGACAACTAACACTTGCCTACTTCCCGATGGTTCATTATTTTGTTAAATATCGAAGGAAAGTGATCGTTGTTTATTTTTGTGTTACAACCATGTTTCTTCTTGTTAAAGTATTAACACATAACACAAATATATAATACATATAAAACATACAGTATTTCATTCAATATTTGTAGTTCGCTCCCGGTTCGTTTCCCCTTTATGGTGCTATGTATATCTTAATGATTAGTGAGTATAATCTTATTCAGAACGAGTCTTAAGTGGCTATGTTTCTGCAAATAAGACATGTATCACTATTAAAATTATTGTATATAACATATTTAAATCAAGTTCTAAGGTACAAGTTGTAGGGTTCCTAGACGTGTATCTACTTAATAGCATGTCACAACAGTATTCATAAGAACATGCTCATTATATGGAGAAATAACACTGCTATTACCCATGGATGTTATTGCTACTTTATCATCCTTGTTCAATTGATTGTTACTAAAAACGATGTATAAACACATCGCCTTAAACATGTTTTTGTTTTGTAAAACTTATCATAAGTTGAACTAAACACATGACATAACTTACAATACAGTATATGTATATTAAATAATTGGTTTCGTTTCTAGTGTTAATGTCGTGTGTGGGTAATTGTCGTGTAACTTTATTTTCCAATATCGCTTCCAACATTAGATAAATTAAAAACTATTTGTAAAATTCCCCTTGCTAATTGCTAAATTAATATCAGTGAAGGCGTAAATAATTTTGTCGAATATCAATACGGAATTCACATAAATATTTTAATATCATAACATAGGGACACTTTTGTAAGTATTTCACATATTTTTAATGTGGAGTTGAAAGTATATATTTATACAACCGCTTCAATAAAAAAATTTAAACCATTAAATAATGTATTACAAACTTAAAATATATGTTTAAAGGAGAAAAACACTTAATATTGGTTATATATTGTGTTTAACATATACAAAGCTATTTAAAGAATCTTGTACTGATAATTATAACAAGTCAAGTCAAGTAATATTTATTTATAAGGTCGGGTATTTTAAACATGATAACACAAGCTCTGAAGAGCTTTTAAAGCCGACTTACACATTACATTGCATGATAACAACATGATATATAGCACATACAATGAAACATAGTTATAACAATCCTGTAGTTGAGAACAACAGAGAATACGAGTATGAATAAAGTGTTGCTTTAAAAGACTGTAGGTAACTTAATATTACGTTTAAAGACTAGAGTTTACATGAACTTAAAATATCAGACAAATTTAGTACTACAGGGCTTAGTAATGAATAAATAAATATTGTACAAAGCATACAAACATGAAAGGTCAAACATTAAAATGAAAAGCAGTACAAAAAGAAAAACCAAGGGACATAAAACACATTAAACATAACAAGACAACCCATAACATATAAGAAGATATACTAAGCAAGCTTAAACATAAGATAGCAGCTAAAAAATAACATTGAACATACAATTCTAAAGGTATATAATACCATTAAGAAAAATCACAGCTTAAACGATGTTGTATAATTTTAAGTGTACAAATAAAACATTAATACTGAGAATTCTATGACTTTTCAAAGCAATAATGCTCAGGCAGGCTTTTATAATGCTGAAAGTGTCCAAAAAAAGTTAAGAGAGTAAAATAATAAGCTAATAATAATAAGTCCGTATTAACAGGAGCGCACTGGCTTGGTCACGAGACACAGGGATATTCAATATATATATGTATATATATATAATGCGGCTCAAATAAACATTAAGAATCTTTATAAAATAGGGAACCTGATTAATGTACATTGCTTGCATGTACACAAATATCTTAAACATATGAAAAGCAAAACCTCAGGGTAGACATAAGGAAGCAAAACAGGGAGCATAAGCACTTAAGTTTACAAACTAAGGCAAAGAGTATAGATCATGCAGGGAAACATATCTAAGAGGAGACAATAGCAAATACAAGGACGTATTTGATTTAAACCCTTTCAGTGTCACAGGCTACACATTTTAATATTTTAAATATATTTAGTTATTTATGCCAGACGGACAAGTGCAGACTGATCCATTCCAGTACCCAAGCATGGAGTTTTGCAGCTGTGTATCTGTAAGAGTTTATACCATACCTGGTTGTTCTTGGCTTAGGCAGCTTATCTGTATTTGAATACATTGGAATGGCCAAGTTCTTTCCTAATGGTTGCAAGTGTTTGATGACCCAGCCATCGTTAGTGACCGTATTCTCGCCACCAAGTCCTCAGTTGTAAACCAGATGTGTTCACATACTCGCTTGGATTCCATTTTCATGTTTGGATCAAACGCGTACACCTTGCATCCAAATAGCTTTACCACTACCAGATCGAAGTCTAATCTATAGTCTATCCACAAGGAATATACAATACACGGTGGAGACGGTCGATAGGGCTTATCAGTGCTGATTTCCTTCCCCCTGTCCTTAACATAACTAACACGAACCTGAAAGCTCCTTTTATCCTAATAAATTTTAACCAGTATGCACATCATTAATCCGAATATATTATAGCACAGATTAACTTGTTCTCTTCTGTTAAATTAATTTTTCTGATACGAGTCATAAACGCGTTTGTCGAATGTTTTAACGTCAGTATTGTGCGCTTATGTTTACCACTAACGGAAGGAAAATAGCCTGTAAGTGAAATAAACTTTCAAATTTCTTATCAATTTTATCAAAATATCATTTTTATTGGTTTCTTTAAAACGAATTCTAAAATAACGATTGAAGCATCAGTAGGCAATGCTTTGTTTTACATGTCACAATGCCAAACAACGTTGTTTTTTATGTGTTTGGTTAAAGTGTTGTATATAGTGGTTGACATTTTTGCTAGTGAGGAAGTTTGGTCGCCTTTTAAGCGATAACCATATGACAATTTGTTCCGATATGATCATTAATAGTATATTCTTTCGTAAGTTTGCTAGATATAAATAAACACACTTTGCTTCTGTGCTTTTCCATGTTGGTCCTTTCAAGATGTGGATTCATGGGAGTGTTTTCATTGTGTGCGACGTTATGATATTCTAACTACTGCTTGTATATTGGTCAACTCCTTATTAGCAATTCCAACGTTCGGATAAGGTTCTTTCTCCATAATACAATATTTTTCTTCTTGAAATAACTATTAAGAGGACGTACACTAATGATCATTATGGCGGTATATTTATTCTGGCTTTTATGAAGTCGTTGTTCACCCAGATACCTGGTTAAATATCTGCGGTACGCGCGTAAAGGAAATAATCTCACTATACACCGTCGGACCTTGCTGTCTATATAACTATGCGATACCACTACTCCATTAGTTACTTTAATTATAACTAAATAGACTAATTTTAGCATGCAATTTATTTTTTTGTGTCCAGAATAATGTCTAGTGTTTAATCTTGTTGTTTAAACGAACTTGGTCATTTTATGATGTAACATTACCGGGCAAACAGTTTCATAAAGTTAGAAAACTATAAGCAATTTATAACGCACAATATCATCTATTACCTAAATTCCCGATGCTTTCTTATATAATATAAAATAATATTGAAAAATGCAGTAAACTATATTAGTATATAATACAATACAATATGACATTATAATATATTATAAAACCCACCATGAAATGTCCTCCTGCAAATAAGAAACACTTTGCCAACTCGCAAGAGTCTGGTATCTGGTCACATTTGCGAATAACACATGAAATTGTTAGTTTGCTGTTGTAGTTTTTTGCCAACATGTACACACAAAAAACAATCCTCTTCACACGTCGGACTTGCAACGCTGTTCCATATTATGGGCACCCCACTCTTTATGTAAATAAATTTATTATATAATATAGTATGAATTAATATTATATAATAAAAAATAATATAAAATAATTATATATTGAATAACGCACCATGTGTCCGTCTGCAGAGAAGTAACACTTTGCTATCTCCCAATAGTCCGTGGTCACATTTAATTATACTACATGAAAGTGGTCGTTTTTTGTTTTATGGCATTACTTCGTATCTATTCTCATAGTTATTGAGTATTGTAAATAAAAACTTGGCAAATAGAACTTATACATTCAATATGTAAAAAACATGTTTTGATATAACTGAATTATGCATGAAATGAACAATTTCCACGAGGATAATATCGAGGTTTTCATCAAAAGTCTCCGAAGTTACTGCCCACGATTTTATCGTGGAGTATTACAGATTACAGATCAATAAGTATGCTTGGAATAACAAAGCCACTTACATTATCGATTGATATTGACACGGGGTTATTCACGCATGATTAATAATTTAATTAAAAACCGCGCGAATTTCGCTACCTTGGGGCCATACTCAGATACAGTGTGCTTAGAAGTTTGGTCAAGGGACATTTAAGATGTTAATATAAGGGCGAGTGGCGGCTTTCGCCTTAGAAAAGGGCAGAGAGGCGCTTACGAAAGAAGGCGTGGCGCAGCGCCACGCAAAAAGGGCCTGGGTAAAACACTACACATACATGTAAATCAAACATTTCTATGAAATAAGACTGTACACTTTAACCCAAGATTAGATAGTTGCAGTATTTGGTTTTGGTTGGTCAATTGCTACTTAACATTCGCATTCTTCTTATGTTGTTTTCTTCCATGCCGGATAGGAAAATGTATGCAAAGCATACGTTTCCTTGAAAGACCGTTGCCCAATCGAATAGGTTAAATACTATTGCTACGTGTGTCTCTAGATATTAGTTTTGTTTCTGTGACTGCTATGTCCTTTTAAAGAGTTTCTGTATGTGTGTATAAAGCATTTATAATTTACTTATTTTACGTACAATCTCAGCTTATGTGTTTTTCCAAGATGGCCCTTTGAATCTGTGATTCTGTAATACAGTAATTTTTCTACTGATGTTGTTTAGATATAAGTAACATATCAGTAAGTCTATAATTTATTTCAAGCACAGAGGGAAACAATTGTGTGATATCGCGATTTTTTCTGTTCTGTTTCAGTACAAATTTTTAAGTTAAATGTACACATCTCTGCAATAAACCATATTCTAGAATCCAACACATTACTCGTGTGTGTGTTCTTCCACGACGCTTTATATTTTGGTTTTCAGTTCTTATTGCTTTTGAATCGCGCCTGACATGGCTAACTCTATTGTGGAGTGAAAATGCAAATTCTATGCGCAAAGTATTTATAATACTGTTGTTGGTGTACTTGTAACGGATATAATATTATCCGTTCATTATAGTTCACTTGAGCACAAAGGGCTCAATGAAGGCATTTTATCTAGGTAACACTCTGTATGCCATTTGTTATCATATACAAAAATCGATTGTTTATCTTGGCAATATTTAGGATCAGTTAGAATCTTTGTTTCGTGTGTATACAAACTAAGTACATAAGTGAAATCTTAGATCAACTCTGGAAGCCACATTTATGATACAGTATTGATGAAAAATGTGTTCGGAATATTTATCGTGGCAATATCTAAGCAAGGTTCGAATATGGGTAACGTGCATCCAAATATCTGTGACTGTGAGTCTAGGTCGTGTTTCATCTAAAATTGTAAATCACAGTTTCTTTCTTCCTCTCTTTTAAACTGATGAAAAAGTGTCCATGATTGTCCTGACACTGTTTTCAGTACATTTTTATAATCTATCTTTTAATACTATCTGTATTTGTCACCCACAAAAACATATTATTTGATACCATTGATTTAACACTTTTTTGTTGTAGAATTTTGATTATTTACGAGGTGGTACATCTTGTACCAAATAGAGAACATTGTCTATTCTCTCAAATTTAGTTAGTGACATTTTTGTCAAATGAAATGTTGTCTTTGTGTTGACTGTCATAATACTAAAAATTCCATCGATCGGATTTGTTAATTGAATGAAACAGAGATTGTATCAGTTTAAAGAGACAGTTTAAGCTTCAATTGCAATGCAATTGTTGTTTATCAAATAAAATTGATCTAATTTCTTTTACCTGTGTCCGCCTAGCTACCGGAAATCACGGGTCCGATCACTGTGGGAGCATTCTTTAGATCTTCCCCAAAGACACCAAGTTAAGTAGTGGTTTGGTAACAAGCAATTGTTGGTTATTAGCGAAGGTTACGTAAAAGGCGGCGCTGATGTTGTGCATGAGATTAGTGTGAAAGTTACCGCAATAACCAATGCTTACACGTCTATTATTTCGATTCTAACACGATTTCATTAATAAGTTATCCGCGATTTAAAGGTTATAGTTGAGAATTATTACAGAATATGTTGCCCTAATCGGAGACATTCACCCGATAACGAGATTGTCGCCTGATCCGAGAATCTGTCCTAGCTGACCCATTATTACAGCTAGCTCACTTACAAGAATATTCAACACAGAGCGGTTCATACCATATCCAACATGTGCCAACCTATTCAGATGGCTAATAAGCTGCTGTTCTTTATCTTTGGTGCACAGTGAATCCTTTGCCCAACTTTCACGTGACCTTGTTTAGCACTTTGCCCCTCAAAGTGTGTTCTGGAACCAGATCAGCCCACATTGTTTTATAAACACTGCATTACTATATATTTTCTAAAAGGTATGTCAATACATAGCTAAAATATGTTTGTATAAACTAGTTTTGTGAACAACTGGATTTTTTACATTTGTTGAAAACGTTGTACAGTGAAACTGACCTAACGGGCACCTGAGAATAACGGTCAATTGCAGACAACGGTCATTTTGGATTCCCCCCCGACGAAAATCACTCTCCATTACACTTGAGAATAACGGCCAATCGTCCATAACGGCCAGTATATTCCACTCCGAAAGTTATGTTTGAACTGAACAAAACGGTCACGCGTCAGTCGGTTCGAATTGCGAAAATTAAAAACACAGCACATCATTTGTCCGGATATTATGCGGTTAAAGCATCTAATAGCGGCAATTGCCTTTAATATTATAAAAGCGGCCCGCATCGAGTAAACATATAATAGGGTGTTGAGTAGGTTTGTTTTCCGGGGATAATTAGGGGAGGTATCTCCAAAATAAAATATATCAGAGTTTGTTACATGTATAAAGAAATTTTCGCTAATTAAATGACCGCTTAGTACATTGTACTTACAACCTTGAGTATGGATTTGAAAAGAACATTTTCGAATCATTCTTTTTTCTAGCGTACACAACACTTTTACAAGAACTCGGAATAATAAGCACTCGGAATAATAAATCACGGAATAACAATGAGTGGTAAACGAAAGTTCTTCACATTAAAGGAGATGGTCAAGTATTTGAAACTATTTAAATCTGGCAAAAGTTCGCGTGTTAAAGCAAGTGAGCTCTGTGTTGGATGTACGCAAGTGTAGAGTTGTTTGGATGTGATGTCAATGGCACGTGACAAGCTTTATTTCTGCATGAACGAGATGTATGAGTAAACAATTATACTAATGTTTATAAAGTCATTGGTTTAGTTTAGCAATATGATATTAAATCATTTTATAAGGTATTATTCTTTATCATTTAATTATGTTATTATGATAAGTTATCGTCAATGAGCCTTTCTTTAACACTGTATGCAAACGACTATGTGGGGTAACGACGTAACAATACTACCAACTGACCAGCCATCTAAAAAGTGTGATCCGAAAACAACGGTCACCTGTGGACAACAGTCAATTTGGTCATTTCCCTTGACTGACCGCTTTTCTCAGTTTTGACTGTATTTCAAAATTGTATCTATTAAAATTGCCATGATTTTACACCGTTCAATATCTTAAGTTGAAATCACAAAGTCATTTTCCTTTGTAATAAATATACAAGTAATATTATTATAGGTGCTAGCTAATTTGCCGCAAACAGCTTATTTGATAACCATGTTATGTAGTACGGGCAAAAGCCCGCCGTGAAGTGGTGTGCGTTGACCACTATTTGTGTCAGTTTTCTGATATACATTTAGCCATACCTATCAGAATGATTTTTTTTCTGTCAGCGTCATATATTTACCGATGCATTCATAGACCACTTTAGCTACATACCGGTAGACACTTTGACAAATGCTATATCACACGTTTATGCGTACCTCGGGAAAAAAATGCTAGGAAAGTCATTATATTGTAGCGCATTGTTATCTATCTTGTTGCATTATAGGTTTTTCACCGCCAAAATACGATTTTTGATCTAGTTTAATTTGCTTTTCATGCATCATTTGTTGTATTTTTGTTTCTTACTGTTGACACCTTATTTTGAAACCTTTTCTTAGGGCAATGATCGCAATCACATCAGATCTGGCCTCCCTTATTATTCTGTCCTGTTCATTTGGATCTTTCTCTCTAAGCCAAGACTATCCATGTGGCCCAAAAAATTGTTCACTAAACTTATTACATGTTGGTTTCGGAATCCCTTGAATTTTTAGCTCATTGTGAGCTTTTTTGATCACCAATTGTCCGTTGTGCGTCGTTCGTCGTCAACATTTCGCCTTGTTACCACTCTTGAGGCCACATTTATTGTCTGATCTTTATGAAACTTGGTCAGAAGATTTGTCCTAATGATATCTTGGTCGAGTTTGAAACTGGGTCACTTGACAACAAAACCTAGGTCACAAGGCCAAATTAAAGAAAACGCTTGTTAACACTCTATTAGTCACATTTTATGTCCAAGCTTCATGAACCTGTGTCAGATCATTTGTCCCAATAATATCTCCGCTGAGTTTGAAAATGGTTCTGGTCAGTTGAAAAACATGGCCGCCAGGGGGCGGGGCAGATTTCCTTATATGGCTATAGTAAAACCTTGTTAACACTCTAGAATTCTTATTTTTAGTCCAATCTTCATGATACTCAGTCAGAACATTTGTTCTAATGATATCTCGGCTGTGTTCTAAAATGGTAGAAGTTGGTTGAAAAACATAGCATCCAGTGGGCGGGGCAGTTTTCCTTATATTGCTATTGTAAAACCTTGTTAACACTCTAAAATTCTTTTTTTTTAGTCCAATCTTCATGAAACTTGTTCATAACATTTGTCTCAACGATATCTCGGCTGAGTTCTTTGATGGTTTCAGTTTGTTAAAAAACATGGCCGCCAGGGGGCGGGGCAGTTGGGCTTATATGGTTTAAGTTAAAACTTGTCAACACTCTAAGAGTCACATTTATAGTCCAATCTTCATGAAACTTGGTCAGAACATTTGTTCTAATGATAGATAGGCTGAGTTTGAAATTGGTTCCGGTCTGTTGAAAAATATGACCGCCAAGGGGCGTTGTAGTTTTGCTGATATGGCTATAGTGAAACCTTGTTAACACTCTAGAAGTCACATTTATAGTCCAATCTTCATGGAATTGTGCCGAAGGTTTGTTCTAATGATAGCTTTGCTGAGTTCGAAAATGGCTACCTTTCGTTGAAAAAACTTGGCCGCCAGGGTAGCGGCAGTTTGCATAATATGACTATATTAAAAACATGTTAACACTCTAGTTCTAATGCGGATGTTGGTGCACAATGATGATGATGATGATGATGATGATGATGATGATGATGATGATGATGATGATGATGATGATGATGATGATGATGATGATGATGATGATGATGATGATGATGATGATAATGATGATGATGATAATGATGATACTGGTAGTGGATTTTAAAACATTAACCACAACCCAAATATATAATTATAATTATTGCATTACTCACAATTAATTATTGTCAATAATTCAGATTGTTATCTATATTTTGCAGAAATTCAACATAGTGGTAAAACCAATAAAACACCAAGTAGTGTTACATATGAATATTATTTGACTTTTCATTCACTTATCCTACTCTTTATAAAACTCATTAACCTGTGCTTGCATTGTTGTCAGGTGGTGATTGCGTATCACTCCTGGAAATTGACCCCAATTAACTGGGCACTTTAATGAAAGACCTTTGTCTTGATGTCAGATGGAAACCATTCATAAGATAGACTAGTCATTACAACTTGAAATTTTTTACCCCTTTTTTTTTAAGTTAGTCAGCAGTTTGTGTGTGATTATGAACGATGTGTGATTTTAGCAGGTTTTATTGTTGTTTCAATTGGAAATATCAATGCAAGGTGAGTCCGAAAATTGTTCCAGTTGTTTAAAAACACTTTGTAAAAAATGTGAACAATAGGGAAGTAAACAAACAACAACTTATCACATCTTTTAAGAAGCACAAACAACTGTTTGGTTAAAAAGAAAAGTTGTTTTGCAGTTGTTTTTGCAAAAATGATGTGTTTATGCTACATATTTTTGTGCATGTGAATTACAACTAGTTTGACAGTTGTTTTGATATGAAAATTTTTCCAATGTCTTGTGTGTGTGTGTGTGTGTTTACTTCTATATTTGCCCACATTTGTAACTTTAAGAAAGATCAAGTGATTTTTGTACTATAAAATAAGATCAATATTGAATATCTAGAAGCAGTACATATTCTCATACTCATTTACTTCTTTATAACTGACTTTGATATATGATAACAATTCAACATATTGTATATAACAATGCAAAATCTATTGTATAAACACACAATCTGTTGAACAAATACAGTTGTTTTCGGTATCTAAAAGTGTTCTTGCTAAACAGGTTGTAAACAGTCATCCCCGATAATGTGCTGAGATGCTTATCTCATGATCTCAAAGCTGGACAACAACTTGTGGAAAAATGTACTTCCATTTTCTTTTGCTGATGCTCATCATTAAATAACTGTCCTCATATTCCTTTTATCCAAAATATAGCTTTGACGCAACGGGTAACAGTTGTCTATTTTAAAAAACATAAACACGCACAAAACTACTTATAACGCATATATGTATATATCTGCAAAAACAGCAAACCTTTTCTTTTCACAAAAAAAAGGTTAACAACCCTCGCATAACGTTAACCAGCGCTTTTAAACATGTCTCCGCCATGTGCACCAAGCATGCTGGGAACAAAAGAAATTGCACTATTTGCTTACAAATGCTTGTTCCTCAGTCGACATCTCATCCCAGTTATCACCTAGGTCATCCTTTATAAAGTCTGCTTTAAACACTTCTAAGAGTTCATTAAATTTTGTATGTGTATTAGTTTTGTCTGACATGGTTGATGAGATATTCTTAAGAGTTGTCTTTAAGACTGGGTTTTCTGAAGTTCTGCTTGTAGCATCAATATCTCCTAAAATATTTAAAAAAGTTTTTTAAATATCTTTGCATGATTTAGTGGTTATTTCATGAGGCCCTAATACGCAATATTCTCCGCTGCTATCAGAGGCATGAATGACTTCAATTTTCGTACCGCACTGCTTTGTTTAATCATTTAACAGACATAAATTTTGTTTCGGTCCATGCTCTTCAGCTATATGTTTCTGAGATAAGGCGATACCTTCAATATTCATATGGTTAATTGTATGCTTACTAGGCAGTATATGAGGTTTAAGTTTTATCTGATCAGCCTTCTTCATAAATGAAGATTCTGCATAAGCAACTCTCGAGCGAAGCCGAATGATTTTTCCCCCTTTTTGAGACAAATTAAGACAATTATTTGCCACTAATAATACTTTTTCACGGGCTTTTGATTGTCTTAAATGTTGTTCCAGTTTTTTAATGTTACCAACTTTAGAGCGCTTCAATCTTTTAGTTTTCGTTAGGTAGTGAAGTTCATTTTTCAAACTGGAGTTTTCAGTTATGCATGCATTAAGGTCCTCGCCTAAATCTGTGGCAACATTCGTTAAACTTTCAGTTTTTTCTTGTGAAAATTTAGATTTTGCTGACTTGTTTCTATTTCTAATTTTAGGTGACTTTAATGACTTTGGTTACTGCACTGCTACCGACAGAAACAGCTCTAGCTCATTGTTATACTTTTCATATACTGTTCTGCATGCAGCATCATAAGACTTCTTATTTTCAGATACTAAAACGTGAATTGTTTTTACATGTTCCAGCAACCACTGGCCAATGTTTGTTTTCAACATTTTGAGAATGGGGCTGTGTCCCTTTGGATTTGGAACTATTGCTGCGTTTTGACCAAAATTAGGAAATAAGAGTTGTTGTTTTTTGCTAACAAATGCTTCAAAAATCCATCACACGAAGCTATTCAAAGCTATTCACTCACATTTTGACTCGGAGTTTAAAAAACATTTGTCAGATTCTTTTGCAAAGTCAAAATAATAATAAATTCGAACACAGCAACAAAATTTGACCGACTCTCAGATACACGAGTCGATGGCTTAATTTTGACTTCTCGGTCTTTAGGAAACCCCTTATTCATTTAATTCTAGTCACGACGGTATATCGTCTGGTACTCTGCACGGTTCTGAGCTGTACGCCCATTTGAACGTGTCCGGTATATGTTTCCTAAAGTGGTCCTGTTTATTTATCATCTCACATGGCGTTTTGGTGAACGCTGGAATAACTGTCCGAGTAATACTTGTCCTTATCTCTCCGTCTTTCGACGTACAACTCCGGCGCCATGTGAAATGCGGCGAGATATTCATCTAGCTTATCGACACTTTGTAACAGTGACTTCGCCTTGGACTCCTCCTCTAGTGACTATAAAACTATCGTATTTGTAATTCTCGAATAGTTTTTCTGAAAAATAGCCCCTACATAAAGAATTTTCAAATGCTAAAAATAACTTGTAGGTACTGTTTAAAATGTCGAAGCAATTGTCGTGGACATATTGCGTCCCACACTTCCAATGATGTCCGCACTTAACGTATATATCAAAAGGAATGTACCGATGCAAAAACGTATTTTTCTATTTCAGCTTCATTATTACAATGTGAATTTATAAAAATTCCGCCACGAATTTTCTGTAACGCCATGGCGGAATAATTTCGAATGATTGGATGAGTTCTCTGTTGCTGATTGCCGTATGGTAGATACATACCCGTATTCGTTTTGTCGTATGTCATTGTCCAATTAAACCTCTACCTCCAGTTATCGTCTGACCATTCGTCTCCGTCGAAGTTGTAATGAACTGGGCTTTCGTCTGCTGCAAAAATCCACACCTGTCCCAAAGGACGCCGAATCGGCTTTAAAACTTCATAACGTAAATGATGTCCATAAAATATCACAGCGTGACTGCGTTCTAACTCACACTGGTCAAACAGCATGGCACAGTTTGTCTTCTATTGGTGCATCATTAAAAATATTATCAAATTCAACCAGTGCTTTTAAACATGTCTCCGGCATGTGCACCAAGACATGCAGGGAACAAAAGAAATTGCACTATTTGCTCACAAATGCTTGTTCCTCAGTCGACATCTCATCCCAGTGATCACCTAGGTCATCCTTCATAAAGTCTGCTTTAAAAACTTCTAAGAGTTCAATAAATGTTGTCTGTGTACTAGTTTTGTCTGGCATGGTTGACTTAGTGCATTTCAAAGATTAAGCATGATGTCCGCTCTCTATTTGAAGTAGTTTTCATCCTATCTTTACCAAACTTGGAAACACGTTGTGTCTAAATGATATCTAGGTCAAGTTCAAATAGCGGTCATTTCGGGTCAAAACTAGGTCACTAAGTCTCTTCGTGCATTTCAAGCATTTAGCATGGTGTCCGCTCTCTAATTGATGTAGTTTTCATCCGATCTTCACCAACTTTTGTCAGAAGTTGTGCCTAGATGATATATAGGTCAAGTTCAAAAATGGGTCATGGCAAAGTTATCAAGTTGTCCAAAACCTTCAAACGAGCGTATCTTGTGACAGTTTGAATCTCTTGTTTCATATTCATCACACTTGTCAGCTTTATTTTTTATATTGATTACATATAGGTTTGTTTGTATAACTAGCAAAACTACTTCTTACTAATTTGGTCGTGTCGCTAATATCTGGTTTAATTCATCCGAGTTCATTTTATTTCAAACATGACTAGAAAAACGTAAATATTTTGTATGGGATAATAAAAACTTCCGTATTCTCAACATAAGATTAAGAAATCTACATAGCATTTTGATGAAACAAAATAAAGACATGTTTAAATAATGCATGATGCACGATTGGATTAAATCATTTTAAAGAGAGAAACACACATAAAAAGAAGATAATATAACATACCATACTTCGTTAAGAGACAAATAACACTTGCTAACTTCCCGATGGTTCATCATTTTGTTAAATATCGAAGGAAAGTGATCGTTGTTTATTTTTGTGTTACAACCATGTTTCTTCTTTTTAAAGTAGTAACACATAACACAAATATATAATACATATAAAACATACAGTATTTCATTCAATATTTGTAGTTCGCTCCCGGTTCGTTTCCCCTTTATGGTGCTATGTATATCTTAATGATTAGTGAGTATAATCTTATTCAGAACGAGTCTTAAGTGGCTATGTATCTGCAAATAAGACATGTATCACAATTAAAATTAATGCATATAACATATTTAAATCAAGTTCTAAGGTACAAGTTGTAGGGTTCCTAGACATGTATCTACTTAAAAGCATGTAACAACAGTATTCATAAGAACATGCTCATTATATGGAGAAATAACACTGTGCTATTACCCATGGATGTTATTGCTACTTTATCATCCTAGTTCAATTGATTGTTACTAAAAACGATGTATAAACACATCGCCTTAAACATGTTTTGTTTTGTAAAACTTATCATAAGTTGAACTAAACACATGACATAACTTACAATACAGTATATGTATATTAAATAATTGGTTTCGGTTCTAGTGTTAATGTCATGTGTGGGTAATTGTCGTGTGACTTTATTTTCCAATATCGCTTCCAACATTAGATAAATTATAAACTATTTGTAAAATTCCCCTTGCTTATTGCTTAATTAATATCAGTGAAGGCGTAAATAATTTTGTCGAATATCAATACGGAATTCACACAAATATTTCAATATCATAACATAGGGACACTTTTGTAAGTATTTCACATATTTTTAATGTGGAGTTGAAAGTATATATTTATACAACCGCTTCAATCAAAAAATGAAAACCATAAAATAATGTATTATAAAACTTAAAATATATGTTTAAAGGAGAAAAACACTTAATATTGGTTATATATTGTGTTTAACATATACAAAGCTATTTAAAGAATCTTGTATTGATAATTATAACAAGTCAAGTCAAGTTATAATTATTTATAAGGTCGGGTATTTTAAACATGATAACACAAGCTCTGAAGAGCTTTTAAAGCCGACTTACACATTACATTGCATGATAACAACATGATATATAACACATACAATGAAACATAGTTATAACAATCCTGTAGTTGAGAACAACAGAGAATACGAGTATGAATAAAGTCTGGCTTTAAAAGACTGTAGGTAACTTAATATTACGTTTAAAGACTAGAGTTTACATGTACTTAAAATATCAGACAAATTTAGTACTACAGGGCTTAGTAATGAATAAATAAATATTGTACAAAGCATACAAACATGAAAGGTCAAACACAAAAATGAAAAGCAGTACAAATAGGAAAACCAAGGGACATAAAACACATTTAACATAACAAGACACCCCAGAACATATAAGAAGATATACTAAGCAAGCTTAAACATAAGATAGCAGCTAAAAAATAACATTGAACATAAAATTCAAAAGCTATATAATACCATTAAGAAAAATCACAGCTTAAACGATGTTGTATAATTTTAAGTGTACAAATAAAACATTAATACTGAGAACTCTATGACTTTTCAAAACAATACTGCTCAGGCAGGCTTTTGTAATGCTGAAAGTGTCCAAACGAAGTTAAGAGAGTAAAATAATAAGCTAATAATAATAAGTCCGTATTAACAGGAGCGCACTGGCTTGGTCACGAGACACAGGGATAGATAATATATATATATATATATATATATATATATATATATATATATATATATATATATATATATATATATATATATATATATATATATATATATGTATAATGCGGCTCAAATAAACATTAAGAGTCTTTATAAAATAGGGAACCTGATTAATGTACATTGCTTGCATGTACACAAATATGTTAAACATATGAAAAGCAAAACCTAAGGGTAGACATAAGGAAGCAAAACAGGGAGCATAAGCACTTAAGTTTACAAACTAAGGCAAAGAGTATAGATCATGCAGGGAAACATATCTAAGAGGAGACAATAGCAAATACAAGGACGTATTTGATTTAAACCCTTTCAGTGTCACAGGTTACACATTTTAATATTTAAAATATATTTAGTTATTTATGCCAGAAGGACAAGTGCAGACTGATCCATTCCAGTACCCAAGCATGGATATAAAGGAGTTGAAGGATGAACTTTATCTAAAATGATTTGGTAAATTATTTCAGAGTTTTGCAGCTTTGTATCTGTAAGAGTTTATACCATACCTGGTTGTTCTTGGCTCAGGCAGCCTATCTGTATTTAAATACATTGGAATGGTCAAGTTCTTTCCTAATGGTTTCAAGTGTTTGATGACCCAGCCATCGTTAGTGACCGTATTCCTGCCACCAAGTCCTCAGTTGTAAACCAGATGTATTCAGATACTCGCTTGGATTCCATTTTCATGTTTGGATCAAACGCGTACACCTTGCATCCAAATAGCTTTACCACTACCAGATCGAAGTCTAATCTATAGTCTATCCACAAGAAATATACAATACACGGTGGAGACGGTCGATAGGGCTTATCATTGCAGATTTCCTTTCCCCTGTCCTTAACATATTTAACACGATATACATTCCTGCACAACGTCTGGATACGGTTGATGTATTTCCAGAAGACGCCGATCAATTGCAGCCGCGTCATTTGCTTAAGCGTAGCATCGTCCGGTAAAACATAATCCCCAGCCTCTTTGGTGACAACATCGTCGATGAAGACGTTAATATTCTCGCTTTCTTCCGCTGACATTTCGGGAACCTGAAAGCTCCTTTTATCCTAATAAATTTTAACCAGTATGCACATCATTAATCCGAATATATTATAGCACAGATTAACTTGTTCTCTTCTGTTAAATTAATTTTTCTGATACGAGTCATAAACGCGTTTGTCGAATGTTTAAACGTTAGTATTGTGCGCTTATGTTTACCACTAACGAAAGGAAAATAGCCTGTAATTGAAATAAACGTTCAAATTTCGTATCAATTTTATCAAAATATCATCTTGATTGGTTTCTTTAAAACGAATTCTAAAATAACGAGTGAAGCATCAGTAGGCAAAACAACGTTGTTTTTTATGTGTTTGGTTAAAGTGTTGTATATTGTGGTTGACATTTTTGCTAGTGAGGAAGTTTGGTCGCCTTTTAAGCGATAACCATATGACAATTTGTTCCGATATGATCATTAATAGTATATTCTTTCGTAAGTTTGCTAAATATAAATAAACACACTTTGCTTCTGTGCTTTTCCATGTTGGTCCTTTAAAGATGTGAGTTCATGGGAGTGTTTTCATTGTGTGCGACGTTATGATATTCTAACTACTGCATTTATATTGGTCAACTCCTTATTAGCAATTCCAACGTTCGGATAAGGTTCTTTCTATAATACATTGTTTTTCTTCTTGAAATAACTATTAAGAGGACATGCACTAATGATCGTTATGGCGGTTTATTTATTCTGGCTTTTATGAAGTCGTTGTTTACCCAGATACCTGGTTAAATCTGCGGTACGCGCGTAAAGGAAATAATCTCACTATACACCGTCGGACCTTGCTGTCTATATAACTATGCGATACCACTACTCCATTAGTTACTTTAATTATAACTAAATAGACTAATTTTAGCATGCAATTTAATTTTTTGTGTCCAGTATAATGTCTAGTGTTCAATCTTGTTGTTTAAACGAACTTGGTCATTTTATAATGTAACATTACCGGGCAAACAGTTTCATAAAATAAGGAAACTATAAGCAATTTATAATGCACAATATCATCTATTACCTAAATTCCCGATGTTTTTTTATATAATATAGAATAATATTAAAATATACAGTAAACTATAATAATATATAATACAATACAATATGACAATATACTATATTATATAACCCACCATGAAATGTCCTCCTGCAA
This sequence comes from Dreissena polymorpha, assembly GCF_020536995.1. Lineage (NCBI taxonomy): Eukaryota > Metazoa > Mollusca > Bivalvia > Myida > Dreissenidae > Dreissena > Dreissena polymorpha. The sequence goes on along the minus strand of NC_068361.1, from coordinate 75,250,159 downwards.
ATAAGAAACACTTTGCCAACTCGCAAGAGTCTGGTATCTGGTCACATTTGTGAATAACACATGAAATGTTAGTTTGCTGTTGTAGTTTTTTGCCAACATGTACACACAAAAAACAATCCTCTTCACACGTCGGACTTGTTGCAAACGCTGTTCCATATTATGGGACCCAACTCTTTATGTAAATAAATTTATTGTATAATATAGTATGAATTATTATTATATAATAAAAAATAATATAAAATAATTATATATTGAATAACGCACCATGTGTCCGTCTGCAGGGAAGTAACACTTTGCTATTTCCAAATAGTCCGTGGTCACATTTAATTATACTACATGAAAGTGGTCGTTTTTTGTTTTATGGCATTACTCCGTATCTATTCTCATAGTTATTGAGTATTGTAAATAAAAACTTGGCAAATAGAACCTATACATTCAATATGTTAAAAAAAAACCATATAATTCATATAACTGAATTATGCGTGAAATGCACAATTTCCACGAGGAAAACATCGAGGTTTTCATCAAAAGTCTCCGTGGAGTATTACAGATTACGGATCAATAAGTGTGATGGGAATAACAAAGCCACTTACATTATCGATTGATATTGACACGGGAAAACCGCGTGAATTTCGCTGCCTTGGGGCCATACTCAGATACAGTCTGCTTAAAAGTTTGGTCAAATGGCATTTAAGATGTTAATATAAGGGCGAGTGGCGGCTTTTGCCTTTGAAAAGGGCAGAGTGGCGCTTACGAAAGGCGGCGTGGCGCAGCGCCACGCAAAAAGGGCCTGGGTAAAACACTACTTTAATATGGCGTGCATATTACTGGTAGAGTATTCACATTCTAATAGAAAGAAGGTACACCACGTTTTATCTGCTAATCTGCCTACATATAATTATGTTCACAAGGTGACCAAACAAAATCACCAAAGCGTTTCGATGATGTGAATAACACCTTCTGTCACTGTAATTATAATCATGTTTACTAAAAATGTCATCTCTTCGAAGTTATCTATGAAAAACAATTGTAAACAGATATTTTTATGTGAAGAATCAGAAAATGAGGTTACATAAACTGTGAGAGAGCTCTATTACTATGATAATGTTGTGACATACATGTACATCAAACATTTCAATGAAATAAGACTGTACGCTTTAACCCAAGATTAGATAGTTGCAGTATTTGGTTTTAGTTGGTCAATTGCTACTTAACATTTGCATTATTCTTATGTTGTTTTCTTCCATGCCGGATTGGAAAATGTATGCAAAGCATACGTTTCCTTGAAAGACCGTTGCCCAATCGAATCGGTTAAATACTATTGCTACGTGTGTCTCTAGATATTAGTTTTGTTTCTGTGACTGCTATGTCCTTTTAAAGAGTTTCTGTATGTGTGTATAAATCATTTATAATTTACTTATTTTACGTACAATCTCAGCTTATGTGTTTTTCCAAGATGGCCCTTTGAATCTGTGATTCTGTAATACAGTATTTTTTCTACTGATGTTGTTTAGATATAAGTAACATATCAGTAAGTATATAATTTATCTCTAGCACAGAGGGAAACAACTTTGTGATATCGCGATTTTTTCTGTTCTGTTTCAGTACAAATTTTTTAGTTAAAAATACACATCTCTGCAATAAACCATATTCTAGAATCCAACACATTACTCGTGTGTGTGTTCTTCCACGACTCTTTATATCTTTGTTTTCAGTTCTTATTATTTTGAATTGCGCCTGACATGGCTAACTCTATGGTGGAGTGAAAATGCAAATTCTATGCGCAAAGTATTTATAATACTGTTGATGGTGTACTTGTAACGGATATAATATTATCCATTCATTATAGTTCACGTGAGCACAAAGGGCTCAATGAAGGCATTTTTAGCTAGGTAACACTCTGTATGTCATTTGTTATCATATACAAAAATCGAATGTTTATCTTGGCAATATTTAGGATCAGTTAGAATCGTTGTTTCGTGTGTATACAAACTAAGTACATAAGTGAAATCTTTGATCAACTCTGGAAGCCACATTTATGATACAGTATTGATGAAAAATGTGTTCGGAATATTTATCGTGGCAATATCTAAGCAAGGTTCGAATATGGGTAACGTGCATCCAAATATCTGTGACTGTGAGTCTAGGTCGTGTTTCATCTAAAATTGTTAATCACAGTTTCTTTCTTCCTCTCTTTTAAACTGAGGAAAAAGTGTCCATGATTGTCCTGACACGGTTTTCAGTACATTTTTATAATCTATCTCTAAATACTATCTGTATTTGTCACCCACCAAAACATATTATTTGATACCATTGATTTAACACTTTTTTGTTGTAGAATTTTGATTATGTACGAGGTGGTACATCTTGTACCAAATAGAAAACATTGTCTATTCTCTCAAATTTAGTTAGTGACATTTTTGTCAAATGAAATGTTGTCTTTTTGTTGACTGTCAAAACACTAAAAATTCCAACGATCGGATTTGTTAATTGAATGAAACGCAGATTGTATCAGTTTAAAAAGATAGTTTAAGCTTCAATTGCAATGCAATTGTTGTTTATCAAATAAAATTGATCTAATTTCTTTTACCTGTGTCCGCCTAGCTACCGCAAATCACAGGTCCGATCACTGTGGGAGCATTCTTTAGATCTTCCCCAAAGACACCAAGTTAAGTAGTGGTTTGGTAACAAGCATTTGTTGGTTATTAGCGAAGGTTACGTAAAAGGCGGCGCTGATGCTGTGCAAGAGATATGTGTGAAAGTTACCGCAATAACCAATGCTTACACGTCGATTATTTCGATTCTAACACGATTTCATTAATAAGTTATCCGCGATTTAAAGGTTATAGTTGAGAATTATTAAAGAATATGTTCCCCTAATCGGAGACATTCACCCGATAACGAGATTGTCGCCTGATCCGAGAATCTGTCCTGGCTGACCCATTATTACAGCTAGCTCACTTACAAGAATATTCAACACATAGCGGTTCATACCATATCCAACCTGTGCCAACCTATTCAGATGGCTAATAAGCTGCTGTTCTTTATCTTTGGTGCACAGTGAATCCTTTGCCCAACTTTCACGTGACCTTGTTTAGCACTTTGGCCCTCAAAGTGTGTTCTGGAACCAGATCAGCCCACATATTTTTTTATAAACACTGCATTACTATATATTTTCTTAAAGGTATGTCAATACATAGCTAAAATATGTTTGTATAAACTAGTTTGGTGAAAAACTGGATTTTTTACATTTGTTAAAAACGTTGTACACTCGAACTGACCTAACGGGCACCTGAGAATAACGGTCAATTGCAGACAACGGTCAGTCTGGATTCCCCCCGACGAAAATCACTCTCTATTTCACTTGAGAATAACGGCCAATCGTCCATAACGGCCAGTATATTCCACTCCGAAAGTTATGTTTGAACTGAACACAACGGTCACGCGTCAGTCGGTTCGAATTGCGAAAATTAAAATCACAGCACATCATTTGTCCGAATATTATGCGGTTAAAGCATCTAATAGCGGCAATTGCCTTTAATATTATAAAAGCGGCCCGCAGCGAGTAAACAAATAATAGGGTGTTGAATAGGTTTGTTTCCCGGGGATAATTAGGGGAGGTATCTCCAAAATAAAATATATCAGAGTTTGTTACATGTTTAAAGTAATTTTCGTTAATTAAATGACCGTTAATTAATTACAACCTTGAGTATGGATTTGAAAAAAAACCATATTCGAATCATTCTTTTTTCTAGCGTACACAACACTTTTACAAGAACTCGGAATAATAAGCACTCGGAATAATAAATCACGGAATAACAATGAGTGGTAAACGAAAGTTCTTCACATTAAAGGAGATGATCAAGTATTTGAAACTATTTAAATCTGGCATAACTTCGCGTGTTAAAGCAAGTGAGCTCTGTGTTGGATGTACGCAAGTGTAGAGTTGTTTGGATGTGATGTCAATGGCACGTGACAAGCTTTATTTCTGCATGAACGAGATGCAGAAGTAAACAATTATACTAATGTTTATAAAGTCATTGGTTTAGTTTAACATAGATATTAAATCATTTTATAAGGTATTATTCTTTATCATTTAATTATGTTATCATGATAAGTTATCGGCAATGAGCCTTTGTTTAACACTGTATGCAAACGACTGTGTGGGGTTACGACGTAACAATACTACCAACTGACCAGCCATCTAAAAAGTGTGATCCGAAAACAACGGTCACCTGTGGACAACGGTCAATTGGGTCATTTCCCTTGACTGACCGCTTTTCTCAGTTTTGACTGTATTTCAAAATTGTATCTATTAAAATTACCATGATTTTACACCGTACAATATCTTAAGTTGATATCACAAAGTCATTTTTCCTTTGTAATAAATATACAAGTAATATTATTATAGGTGCTAGCTAATTTGCCGCAAACAGCTTATTTGATAACCATGTTATGTAGTACGGGCAAAAGCCCGCCGTGAAGTGGTGTGCGTTGACCACTATTTGTGTCAGTTTTCTGATATACATATAGCCATACCTATCAGACTGATTTTTTTTCTGTCAGCGTCATATATTTTGCCGATGCATTCATAGACCACTTTAGCTACATACCGGTAGACACTTTGACAAATGCTATATCACACGTATGTGCGTACCTCGGGATAAAAATGCTAGGAAAGTCATTATATTGTAGCGCATTGTTTTCTATCTTGTTGCATTACAGGTTTTTCACCGCCAAAATACGATTTTCGATCTAGTTTAATTTGCTTTTTTATGTATCATTTGTTGCCTTTCTGTTTCTAACTGTTGACACCTTATTTTGAAACCTTTTCTTAGGGCAATGATCGCAATCACATCAGATCTGGCCTCCCTTATTATTCTGTCCTGTTCATTTGGATCTTTCTCTCTAAGCCAAGCCTATCCATATGGCCAAAAACATATTCACTAAACTTATTACACGTTGGTTTCGGAACCCCTTGAATTTTAAGCTCATTGTGAGGTTTTTTGATCACCTTTTGTCCGTTGTGCGTCGTTCGTCGTCAACAGTTTGCCTTGTTAACACTCTTTAGGCCACATTTATTTTCTAATATTTATGAAACTTGGTCAGAAGATTTGCCCCAATGATATCTTGGTCGAATTTGAAACTGGGTCACTTGAGAGCAAAAACTAGGTCACAAGGCCAAATTAAAGAAAACGCTTGTTAACACTCTAGAAGTCACATTTATTGTCCAAGCTTCATGAAACTGTGTCAGATCATTTGTCCCAATAATATCTCCGCTGAGTTTGAAAATGGTTCTGGTCAGTTAAAAAACATGGCCGCCAGGGGGCGGGGCAGATTTCCTTATATGGCTATAATAAAACCTTGTTAACACTCTAGAATTCTTATTTTTAGTCCAATCTTCAGTCAGATACTCAGTCAGAACTTTTGTTCTAATGATATCTCGGCTGTGTTATAAAATGGTAGAAGTTGGTTGAAAAACATGGCATCCAGTGGCAGTTTTCCTTAAATTGCTATTGTAAAACTTTGTTAACACTCTAGAATGCTTATTTTTAGTCCAATCTTCATGAAACTTGGTCAGAACATTTTTTCTAATGATAGCTTGGCTGAGTTTGAAAATGGTTCCGGTCTGTTGAAAAATATGACCGCCAGGGGGCGTTGTAGTTTTGCTTATATGGCTATAGTGAAACCTTGTTAACACTCTAGAAGTCACATTTATAGTCCAATCTTCATGGACTTTTGCCAAAGGTTTGTTCTAATGATAGCTTTGCTGAGTTCGAAAATGGCTACTTTTCGTTGAAAAAACTTGGCCGCCAGGTTAGCGGCAGTTTGCATAATATGACTATATTAAAAACATGTTAACACTCTAGTTCTAATGCGGATGTTGGTACACAATGATGATGATGATGATGATGATGATGATGATGATGATGATGATGATGATGATGATGATGATGATGATGATGATGATGATGATAATGATGATGATGATGATGATGATGATGATGATGATACTGGTAGTGGATTTAAAAACATTAACCACAACCCAAATATATAATTATAATTATTGCATTACTCACAATTAATTATTGTCATTAATTCAGATTGTTATCTTTATTTTGAAGAAATTCAACATAGTGGTAAAACCAATAGAACACCAAGTAGTGTTACATATGAATATTATTTGACTTTTCATTCACTTATCCTACTCTCTATTAACATCTCATCCCAGTGATCACCTAGGTCATCCTTTATAAAGTCTGCTTAAAACACTTCTAAGAGTTCATTAAATTTTGTATGTGTATTAGTTTTGTCTGACATGGTTGGTGAGATATTCTTAAGGGTTGTCTTTGAGACTGGGTTTTCTGAAGTTATGCTCTGGTACTCTGCACAGTTCAGAGCTGTACACCCATTCGAACGTGTCCGGTATATGTTTCCTAAAGTGGTCCTCTTTATTTATAATCTCACATTACCGTCACATCGCGGTTTGGTGAACGCTGGAATAACTGTCCGAGTAAAACTTGTCCTTATATTTCCGTCTTTCGACGTTTAACACCGGCGGCATGTGCAATGCGGCGAGATATTCATCTAGCTCATCGACACTTTGGAAGGAATCCGTGCTTATAACTGTCCCGTGCGGAAATGTAACAGAGGCTTCGCCTTGGACTCCTCCTCCAGTGACTATTAAACTATCGGATGTAAACTATTGTAATTCTCGAATAGTTTTTTTGAAAAAAATACCCAACATAAAGAATTTTCAAATGCTAATCAGAACCTGTATGTACTGTTTAAAATATCGAAGCAATTGTCGTGGACATATTGCGTCCCACACTTCCAAAGATATCCGCATTTACCGTATATATCAATAGGAATATACCGTTGCAAAATCTTGGCGTATTTTTCTATTTCAGCTTCATTATTACAATGTGAATTTATTAAAATCCCGCCACGAGTTTTCTGTAACGCTATAACGGAATAATTTCGATTGTTTGGATGAGTTCTCTGTTGCAGCTTGCCGTTTGGTAGATAAATATCCGTATTCGTTTTGTCGTATGTCATTGTCCAATTAAACCTATGCTTCCAGTTATCGTCTGACAATTCGTCTCCGTCGAAGTTGTAATGAACTGGGCTTTCGTCTGCTGCAAAAATCAAAACTTGTCCCAACGGACGCCGAATCGACTTTAAAACATCTTGACGTAAATGACGTCCATAAAATATCACAGCGTGACTGCGTTCTAACTCACACTGGTCAAACATCATGGCACAGTTTGTCCACTATTGGTGCATCATTAAAAAAAATATTATCTAATTCAACCACTGCCTTCAAACATGCCTCCGCCATGTGCACCAAGGCATGCAGGGAACAAAAGAAATTGCACTATTTGCTCACAAATGCTTGTTCCTCAGTCGACATCTCATCCCAGTGATCACCTAGGTAATCCTTAATAAAGTCTGCTTTAAAAACTTCTAAGAGTTCATTACATTTTGTCTGTGTACTAGTTTTGTCTGACATGGTTGATGAGACATTCTTAAGAGTTGTCTTTGAGACTGGGTTTCCTGAAGTTCTGCTTGTAGCATCAATATCTCTCAAAATATGTAACAAAGTTCTTAAAATATCTTTGCATGCTTTAGTGGTCATTTCACGAGGCCCTAATACGCAATATTCTCCGCTTCTATCAGTGGCATGAAAGCCATCAATTTTCGTACCAAACTTGTTTGTTTAATCATTCAACAGACATACATTTTCTTCAAGTCCAAGCTCTTCAGCTATATGCTTCTGAGATAAGGCCACATTTTCAATATTCATATGGTTAATTCTATTCTTACTAGGCTGTCTATGAGGTTTAAGTTTTATCTGCTCAGCCTTCTTTTTAAATGAAGATTGTGCATAAGGAACTCTTGAGCAAAGCCGATTTATTTCTCCTCCTTTTTGAGACAAATTAAGACAATTATTTGCCATTAATAATACTTTTTCACGGGCTTTTGATTCTTTACATGTTGTTTCAGTTTTTTAATGTTACAAACTTTAGATACATGTAGCTTCAATCTTTTAGTTGTCTTAAGGTCGTGATGTTTATTTTTATGCCCCCGGATCGAATGATCGGGGGTGTATTGTTTTTGGCCTGTTTGTCTGTCATTGAATGTGTCTGTCATTTTATGTGTCACAAACTTTAACCTTGGTCATAACTTTTGCAATATTGAAGATAGTAACTTGATATTTGGCATGCCTGTGTATCTCATGGAGCTGCACATTTTGAGTGGTGACAGGTCAAGGTCATCCTTCAAGGTCAAAGGTCAAATACATGGCTGTAAAGCGGCGCATTAGGGGGCATTGTGTTTCTGACAAACACATCTCTTGTTCAAACTGGAGTTTTCAGTTATGCATGCATTAAGATCCTATGCTAAATCTGTGGCAACATTCGTTAAACTTTCAGTTTTTTCTTGTGAAAACTTAGTTTTTTCTAACTTGTCTCTATTTCTAATTTGGGTGACTTCAATGGCTTTGGATACTGCACTTCTACCGACAGAAACTGCTGTAGCTCATTGTTATACTTTTCATATACTCCACTGCATACAGCATCATAAGACTTCTTATTTTAAGATACTAAAACATTTATTGTTTTTGCATGTTCCAGCAACCACTGACGAGTGTTGTTTTTTTCTACCATTTTGGGAATGGGGCCGTGTCCAAAGAAAACAAACAAAAGTAATTGCACTATTTGCTCACAAATGCTTGTTCCTCGGTCGACATCTCATCCCAGTGATCACCTAGGTAATCCTTAATAATATCTGCTTTAAAATCTTCTAAGAGTTCATTACATTGTGTCAGTGTACTAGTTTTGTCTGACATGGTTGATGAGACATTCTTAAGAGTTGTCTTTGAGACTGGGTTTCCTGAAGTTCTGCTTGTAGCATCAATATCTCCCAAAATATGTAACAAAGTTTTTAAAATATCTTTGCATGCTTTAGTGGTCATTTCACGAGGCCCTAATACGCAATATTCTCAGCTTCTATCAGTGGCATGAAAGCCATCAATTTTCGTACCAAACTTGTTTGTTTAATCATTCAACAGACATACATTTTCTTTAAGTCCAAGCTCTTCAGCTATATGCTTCTGAGATAAGGGCACATTTTAAATATTCATATGGTTAATTCGATTCTTACTGGGCAGTCTCTGAGGTTTTAGTTTTATCTGATCAGCCTTCTTTTTAAATGAAGATTGTGCATAAGGAACTCTCGAGCAAAGCCGATTTATTTCTCCTCCTTTTTGAGACAAATTAAGACAATTATTTGCCATTAATAATACTTTTTCACGGGCTTTTGATTCTTTACATGTTGTTTCAGTTTTTTAATGTTACAAACTTTAGATACATGTAGCTTCCATCTTTTAGTTGTCTTTAGGTCGTGATGTTCATTTCATTTTAATGCCCCCGGATCGAATGATCGGGGGTGTATTGTTTTTGGCCTGTCTGTCTGTCATTGAATGTGTCTGTCATTGTATGTGTCACAAACTTTAACCTTGGTCATAATTTTTGCAATATTGAAGATAGTAACTTGATATTTGGCATGCCTGTGTATCTCATGGAGCTGCACATTTTGAGTGGTGACAGGTCAAGGTCATCCTTCAAGGTCAAAGGTCAAATATATGGCTTCAAAGCGGCGCATTAGGGGGCATTGTGTTTCTGACAAACATATCTTTTGTTCAAACTGGAGTTTTCAGTTATGCATGCATTAAGATCCTTTGCTAAATCTGTAGCAACATTCGTTAAACTTTCAGTTTTTTCTTGTGAAAATTTAGTTTTTTCTAACTTGTCTCTATTTCTAATTTGGGTGACTTCAATGGCTTTGGATACTGCACTTCTACCGACAGAAGCTGCTGTAGCTCATTGTTATACTTTTCATATACTCTTCTGCATACAGCATCATAAGACTTCTTATTTTCAGATACTAAAACATTTATTGTTTTTGCATGTTCCAGCAACCACTGACGAGTGTTGTTTTTTTCCACCATTTTGGGAATGGGGCCGTGTCCCTTTGGATTGGGAAAAAGCGCAGCGTTTTTACCAAAATTTGGAAATTAGTGTTGTTGTTTTTTTGCTAACAAAATCTTCAAAAATGAGAAAAAAACGTGTTTTAAATATTAAATTTAATAAAGTGTTGTAGAGATGGATGGGAGATTAACTAAATGTTGATTTAAAAAAAAACTTTTTTTTACCAACAAAAACCTGCTGACTACATTTTTTTATTCAAATATCTTTCACTTTTGACACAATGTCCTTTTTTTGTTAACAGACTTACTGAACATAGAATTCACTTGTACATGTAGATGTATTTAAATTAGGGGATGTGCTAGAAAGACAATCCTAAGTGAAAATATCAACATTTACACTTTCAAATTTTTCAGTTTGTTTACTCGCATCAATAAGAAAGCCCCCACTTTCAATAGTTGCACAAGGTGATCAACATATACAAGTGAATCGTCAAAAGCTAGGGTATTTTCGGTTATGAATGAGGTAACTTTACTCAGATTGTCCTCTGGGATGTATTTTTAAAATATTTAAAAGTTTTGTGTCACATCAACTAAAGCGAGATTATACGATTTTGTCAAATATTTATTAATTTATATAAAATGTTTAAAAAACTTATTAAACATATATTTCAATATATATTAAAATAAAAGTTAAGAAGAACATGTGTCGAAAAATGCGAAATAAGCCAGATTTTTTAGTCTGAAATCGAAAATGTCTGTACATTCGAATTCGCCAACATGTAATTCATGAATGTACAATGTGAATCTTAATTTAGCTTAACGGTTCATTTTAAATTCCTGCAACGATATCTATTCAAACGTTACACGAACACTAACTAAAAAGACGAATGAATCGGTTATTGTTGGACAATATGTACTAAATATCTTCGTCACAATCTGCTCCGGGCGCTAATTTGTCTTTGCTGTATTTTATGAAATTCTTCTGACAGCAGTTCAGTTCCTTTGAATCTCAGGTGAGCGACTTTGGGCTTTTCAGACCCTCTTGTTATAACAGGTTTTTAAAAATAAGTTTTCAAATGCTGTTTTAGTGTTTTTAATGAAGTCGTGTGCTGTGTATTCATACATTTTATCCTCACAATCAGTCGTAAAGATAATCAATAACACACAAACTTGACAGCTGGACTCTGAGATTGAGCTGGTGAAGGTGGTAGGGTCACTGGGTGGCTGAGTTGACTGTTGGCTGAAGCTTGGAGTTGGGAGTGTCTTGGGCGTAGCTGTCAAACCAATCCAGCTGACTATCAATTATTTCACTGCCATTGGATGGAGAAATTGGAGATATGCCCTGGCTGTCTGTTATATCAATGGCCAATGGTTCTTTGTTGATTTCCGAAAACATCAAGGGTATTTACATAATTTACAATTCTGTCATTGATGTCTCCATTTTTTTGTTAAAAAGCCTGAACAAATTTAGACGGGTACCCCACCCACTTTTACGTTTGATAACCCTCAAATCAAGTTAAGTTCCATATCGTGCTTCAAAAACAGAAACATCAACGAATCTAAAAAAGAAATGTAAGCTAATTATCAGAGATGAAAGCCGCTGTATGCTGTCATTTCCTGTGCGATGGGAATATTTATATTAAAAATAATTGACATCCTCATCCTGATCCTGCTCAGATTGATCCATGGCGCAGACCATACTTCACAAGATGGCAGCTTATGTTGTTACTTTAAATCAAAATTGTTTGGGGCTGTACAGATATTTGAGTGTTATCTGGAACTTTGGTGCTGACATTTCTTGTCTTTCCATTTAATCTGTGATGGCAAAGAAGATATTTTATAAGAAATCTATTGAAGTATAATTTCAATTATGAAAATTCAATAAAATCTACACAACTTATGTACACATCCAACGTTTCCTCTTGAGACACATACAAGCGCTGATGACGCTAAATGCAAGCAGACATAATCCAAGAGTTGTTGCAACCCATATCATAGTGGACGTTTTCTTTGCATCTTCCTTTGTTACTACTTTTTAGTGTCATCTAGAACCTGGGTAGTGACATTTCTTGTCTTTCCACGTCGTCTGTGATGACATCGCCTAAAAAGAGATCATATTGTAACAAATTTGTCAAAAAATCATTTCAATCATGACTAATCTCTAAAGTCTACAAAAGTAATATACATATCCAGCTTTTCCTCTTAAGATAAATTCAAGTGTTGATTACGCTTACTATAAGCAGACATAATCTAAGAGCTTTTGCAACCCATATCATGGTGGACGTTTTCTTTGCATCTTCCTTAGCTATTACGTACATAACTCTGTGTTAATATGTCAATATGGAGCACCTTGTAGAACATGATTTAATAAAAAAACAAATGGTATTACGAAAGACAAAGACAAAGAAACAAATGTATTATCGCTGTATTTGGAGTACAAACATACATATAACATACTATCCATTTTGAATGTTCCTCTGTTATAACGGTGAGGACACTAGCACTTCAACAGCTGAACAATAACCTGTGTTGCAGTGGTCTGGAGTGTTGACTGTAATGGTGTTGCAGATAGGGAGGTTGCTTTATATGTAATGACTGATGTGTGTTGATCACTGGAGAGTACTAAATATAGCATGAAATACATTTAAAAAAGATATAAAAATAGTAAAAATGGAAAGTCACAAGAACATTTACAAATAAAACAGATTTTAGCCACCAGTCGAAAAGTGATAATCGTTAATTTCGTTTAATATTCACGATATTTCTCTACTTCACCTGCTACGAAATTTATTAGCGAGATCACAAAATTGCAGCGCCCTGCAAAGAAAACTAACACTAATCACTCTCATACTTATATGACTAGAAAGTAAGCGGCATTTATACATTAATTTCACAAAAGTAATAAAGATGATACAGTCGCGAAACATACCTGTTTCGGCACTGAAGTTCTGCCATCTTAATTGTCATGTGATTACCCCCTCTTAGAATACTAGTGTTTCATATTGCTGTACTTGTTATGTATAAAAAATCACATAGCTGTCTTCACTTTTAACTGAAATGTTTACATATTTTCATAGAACGGGTTTAGATTAGGTTGTTATATGATTGCATCTTCAACGTCAAAAATAAAAATAAAATATAAAAGGTCTTTTCTTTTGTTTTGTTAAAAAGGAACGAGGTTCGGTAAAATCCGATGAGGTCCGGTTAATTTTCAAAGTTATCGGACCTCATGTCCGGTAAGATTGTTTGTCCTTCACATGGGTTGGGTATTTTACGCCTATGTTTCAGCCATATTGGGTACTAAGGAATACTGAGGGGTATTTTCTTTTCCATTGTAAACTGACATAGTACATGGCATGGTTAATCTATAATATTATTATTTGTTATTTATAAGTGCTAACAGAATACATTTCAAATGATGATATGAACAGACTTTCTTTAAAATATTCAACATACATGTGTTGTACCTCTGTCTTGATTAATATCTATTAACAAATTTTAAAAGTCCCTTTTTGATCCACCAATACGATGGACTGCCATTTTTATTCCAAACTTCATTTGATTGACTTACTTTTGATTCAAGTGTTAACTTGAATAAAAACTCAATTAGATCATTGGTTAAACTGGTAAAGCACTTTAATCTTTTAAAAATACGTACCAAGATTTGCATTGCGTAATGTTACGTACTATGAAGATATGTAATGCGTTCTTTTAATTTTTCATTGCGTAGATACGCAGACACGCATATTATCAGGAGCTCTGACCCATACTAAAAATTACAAATTTTGCTATAAAAACACATTTACAATATTTTTATAACAAGAGACTCTGCCAGTTGTGTGTGAGACATGGAGCTACTATGCTTTTTGCATATTGTTTTGAGACATGTTGGATGATTTGATGGAATAGTAGTTGTTTCAAATTCGAGTGTCCACTAAAATATGTGAACATTTATTCTGTGTTTGCAGAGATATGTTGCTGTAGTTTATGATGCTTTGTAAGTTCTTGTAACCACTTATCTGCGTAATATCAGTTAGACAGCCTCCCGATTCCCGCAGGTTCTGCACCATGTGTTTTCCGGTAGAGTGGTTGGCAAGTTTCATTATTATTCATGCACCAAAAAATGCACATTTTTTGACACCCGTTCTCATGCTGATGAACCAAGGTTTTGTTTCACTCTCTTTCAAACCCTTTCCCACTCAGAAGCAAAGTGGAAATGGCTATGTGCAAACAGCATAAAAACAGAACAGCCTGCGAGTAACTCGCAGTAAGAAAGGTCTTTAATTAAATGTAACTTTCTTAGGGACTACAAATGCCTAAAATAGGTACCTAATGGGTAAAGGGTTAAAAGAGTTTTCAGCTCATTTAAAGACTGTCTGCGCAGCTACTTGGGTTGTAGATGTACAAAATGATGTTCTCTTCTATAATCATATTAAATTGCGCATGTGTTTAGAAAATACAATTTTTAAGTACCACTGTTGTTCAGCTGAATGTCCCTGTCTTAAGATTTTGACTGGCAATGGTGAGAGAAGTATGCCATTAATTGTGACTCCTTTTTTCAATAAGTTTATTTCGGTTTTCTCACTTATGTCATGTTCACTGCAACAATTCCATGATCTGTTGAGCTGAACACAAACTTGTGGTACAGCATAAGTCCCGTTTATGGCATACAGAATTGCTGAAACACAGCTGCTAGTCATACAAATCAAACGTCTCATTCACAATATGTGAGACGTTGTGACCTTTGCGGAAGAATCTTTCAATGCTGATTGCTACAACCTGTAATAATAAGAACTAAAATCGGCTGATATCCCTAAATAAACGTGTGCTTAATCTTTCTGTAAACTTGCATTTGGCCTTGAACGTAGTATGTAAATTATTTGATTCTACAATCTCGCATGAAATCATTGATGGTCCTGACGGCATACTGTTGTGTATAAAACAACAAAATATTCAACCGAATGATTTGCCTTGGATAATTTTCTCATTCAGTCATTTAGAAGAAAAAACACTCAATGGTAATGTACTGACATTCGGATTTGAAGATTTTACAATCTTCTCGGTCTGGAAACTTAACGAAGCAGCTGGCTTATCGAGCAATTCCTCTTCCAACTTGAAGGCAGCATCGAGAGACCGATTATTGGCTGACCTGTTTAGTGTCTCCTGAGACAAACTGAAAGGATCCAGTGGCCACGGAATGAAGGAAAAGGCAAAGCTGCTGTTCAAGAAGGAGAGGAGAATTTCTCAGCTGTCCGAAGCCCAAAGACTCGGATACCAAATCCAATAAAGGATTTAATCCTGTATAGTTACCGGAAACAAAACGGTAACATCTATTAATTTCCATCTCTGACAAACCGTCTAGAGGATTTTTCGTTGGTACATTGTCAACCTTTAAGATTTTGCTTCTGTGTTCAACCTTGAAATATGTTTGTAGCAGAAATAGTGTTTTAATACAGCACATTACTTTTTCAAATGTGCAGTCTTATTACGCATCTATCAAACAAATCTGAAATGGAGATAATTGTTAAATAATATCTAACTTCTCAAGGCAGGATTCGCTTCAACAAATCAGAAGTTGATTTCAATAGCTTGAAAGGTCTAATCTTTTACTGTGAAGTGTGGTCCTGTACGTTATGAACACGAGTTTATGGATCTCTTGAAGGATCCAGGCATGGTAAGCTCATCATATCATCGACCACTGACAGCTCTCTACCCACTTCTCTTTCCTTGCAATCATTTTGATTTGTTTGTGGTCTAAGTAATCCTTTATCAAATAAGCCGTCATCAAAGAGGAGATTTTGACTGACGGTAACCTCTTTATGCTTGTTGTATTTATGGTTTTTCTGATACTGTCAGGCTACAGGCAACGGCCATTTATTTTTTCCCCTACCGGTGAAACCGGAGGGGACTTATGGTTTGCTCTCTGTGTGTCCGTAAGTCTGTCACACTTTTCTGGATCCTGCGATAACTTTAAAAGTTCTTCATAATTTTTCATGAAACTTGAAACATGGATAGCTGACAAGATAGAGATTATGCACGTCATTTCATTTTGTTCTTACGTCAAGAATTATGGTTGCTATGGCAACAAATAGACTAGAAATATTGCTGAAAATGGTGGAGTTTCACCGGTTGGAGACTTATATTGCTTGGCAAGCTTCTTGTTTAAGCATATCTTGCAGTCAATATTGGTGAGCAGTAGCTGAATGGTAAAATGTCTTGAATTGGTGCAAAGGCTATTGCCACACAGATGACTGACCAATTCATTAGGACACAGTTCAGCCCGAAGGTTACAAATAAGGGCTTATCTTTGAGCAAATTGTGGCTGCCCCTTTTCAGTAGATGGCATTCTAACCCATATTCTGCTGTTATGGGGCCAGGCATCCTTTGTCGTACAACCAATCCACACTAAGCAATCTGACTTTGGGCTTTTTTGGCTTTTTTAACTGTATTCTCATGTTATCGTACCCAGATTGTTTCTGCCAATTTTACATTTAACAGACCACACACTTTTTGGACACAAATCAGAAGGTCACAATATATTATTAATATTGTCATTATGTACTAGTTATTCAATGTAAAAGCGACAACAATAAGTGAAAATAAATGCAACATTTTGCTCATAGAGACCATTATAATCAAACTTCATAAAAAACAACAACATATAATGGGCCTGAAAATGTATTGTTTGTGGTGATTTTTCTATTCACATTTTAATAGAAAAAAAAAACCACATACACATGTTTCAGCAGAGAAAGAAGACTACTGTTTATTTACATTATTATTTTGTTTTAAAAATACTATGCTGCTTGCTGATGCCAATGTTACTTTGAAGAGAGTGACAATGTCATTAATGGAAGATTACCTCATATATTGGACCATATATCTAAGTTACTTTGGAGAAAGGAACTTGTATATGTATTATGGATAAACCATTTTATTGACCTTGTAGCAATATCATGTACATCATGTTTTTCACAAATATATGCTGATGGATTGTTTAATCATCATTATGTCTTTGAAATGTTGTAAGATAATTAACCAGAATGGCCATTTCAGGATTTTAAAATGCCTTTGTGAATTAGAGTCTGAAATATTAATGATTTAACATGTATGTGCTGTCAATCTTACACAGGAGCTATTGTAACGCACACAGTTTCAGCTGTACATATTAAACATGCATCCAGTTTTCTCACAATGCTACAGCAGCTTACAATAACAGAGGCTTGCAGGTCATCACAGGTTGTGATTGGTTCCAAGTTGATCAATTTCACTGACATTAATGCAGTCTGATTCTTTTGTGTATGTGTGGATTGCTCACTTTCTATTATACAATATGTTTGGTTCCTCTGTTAAATGGATAGTGTTGCCCAACAGTGGCAGTTCTGAGGTTCAAGCGCCATCAAACATTTTGTTCCAATCATTCATAAATGGCAACTTTTCTGTATCGGAATTTCATCTATATTAGAATATTATTACCTTTCCCATGACACGTTGATAGCTACAAAACACCATGATTTTTGAGTGTTGCTAGATATACAGTAAAATGGAGGTTGGCCTGACAATAGGGTATTTGTCTTAAGATGAGATAGTCCGATATTCCTAACCTACTCGTGTGTTAACAGCCGTTATGTGTGCAAACATACACAACTACTTAAATATTGAAAGTTTTCTCTTACATTATAACATAGTTAAGCACATATTTTCCGCTTTTCAACCTGGTCCATATTCTTATGAAATAGTTAAAGGGCAATTGCTTTATTATACTAAAGTAGATCCGTAAGAGTTGGTCTTTATATAATTATGCTATGTACTTTGTTGGATACTTGTAGCTCGGAAATCATTGAATAAACATGTAGCCACATACGCCTTGCGTTGTATTAACTACATCGGCGAGACTACAACAGAACACTGAGCAGTAACCTTGTTCTTAAATATAGTGTGACATTTATTGGGTGGTAGACGTTTCCCCCCAAGACGTTTCCTCCCCAGACGTTTCCTCCCTAGACGTTTCACCCCCATTTTTGGGGGTTAAACGTCTGCATAATGTGTAAATGTATATTAGTAGTAGTTATTTGTAATAAAGTGAAAACAAAATTACTTTATCGATTAGTATTGAAATTGAGTGCATTTTATATGTCTTAATACCAAATGATTAAAAAAATAGATGTAAGTTGAGTCTTGACTGATTAAAATATTAATTAAAGATATTATATGGTTGTTTATGGAAGCCTCTAACAAATTTTACCAATTAAATAGATGTAATTATAATTGTTTTTATAAGTGCCTGAAATTTGTCTTTCATTAATTAAGCTCATTGAAAAAGTGAGTAAAAGCACAGCTTTGATGTTCTTTTATAGTCATTTTAAATGGAATAGTATGTTACAAATTAAACAATTATAACTTTTGTATTAATGAATTAAGTAAAAGCACACCTTTGATGTTATTTGATGGTCATTTTAAGTGGAATAGTATGTTACAAAGTAAACAATTATAATTATTGAATTAATGATTTGAGTAAAAGCACACCTTTGATGTTCTTTGATGGTCATTTTAAGTGGGGAAGTATGTTACAAATAAATAATTATAAATATTGAATTAATGAAATCATTTTGCTACAAACAAATTCAATTATACCTATATATACTAAAACATTTTACACTGATTCATTCTGTTATTAGAATTTCCGTCAGTATGTCAGTATATGGGATGAGTGTCAGAACTAACAATGACACCGAAAGCTGGCGCCAATCGCTGAATAAGAAGGCAGGAGGCCAGGACCTGACCTTCTACCGTCTGGTTCCAGCACTACAGGCAGAGGCCGAGAATGTGCAGTACGAGGTACGGTACCTCAGGGATGGTCAATCCACTAGGAGAGTGAGGCCAGTGAGCCGTATGATAGAGAAAAGTATTAGAGTCCTCTGGGCCAGGTATGAAGCAAAAGACATCACAACAAGTGCACTATTAAGTGAATGTGCCAAGGTTTACTGTCCCCAGGTAAAACCCACAGCGGAAAGCACTGCACACCATGAAACACTTGTTGCCAGATTGTAAAACGTTGGTGTTCATGACATTGTGGTGTGGAGTAGGGATGTTACAATTGTTTGTGATACTGAACTGCTTAGTTTTGGTGTTTGTAGAACTGATATATTTCATATTTTGCATTTAAAACATTTTTTGTATTTATAAAGTTGTTAACTTTTCCTTTATTTTTTTTTTGCTTTTAAATATTATTAATATCATTGAGTTAAATTATAAAAATATCAACAAGTTTTGATTACATTTGCTTATTATATCATTAATAATGAAATAATGCACAAGGAAAGTGCAATTCATTTTTAATTTGTCTAAATAAGTTGTTAGTAACAATTAAAATATCAGCGACATCCTATAATTTGATTATATACATATGAGTGCATGAAAAAAATAAAATTGTTGACAGTTATATAGTTTATTTATTTCTTATATTTTACTGTTACAAGGAAATGATTTACATGCATTCCATTCACAGTTAAACCCCCAAAAAAGATTTCAAAAACCAAAAAAAATCAAACAAGATGCTTCATAGATACAGTTAATTAAAGACTTCATAAGCAAAATAATCATTTTGATAATAAATCAAGAATATACTTCAACCAAACAATGATACAATTATTGGGGGGGGGGGGGAACGTCTGCACTAAAACTAAAATGGGGGGGGGGGGAAACGTCTGGGGAGGAAACGTCTTGGGGGGGAAACGTCTTGGGGAGGAAACGTCTTGGGGGGGGGGAACGTCTTAGCTGACAGAACGCGCGAAAATTATGTCATGCAATTTTTCAGACTGTGTCACTATTTTTTTCGGTTACAAAATACGTATATTTAAGTAGTCGTATTTTATGTATGTTGCATTTACGATTTCGATGATGAAACGGAGTTTATGTAAAATCGTAAAAGACTACATTAATCTCGATACATAATTTACGATCGTATAAAAATACGTTATTATTGATGAAACGGCCCCCTGGTTCGAGACATTTTACCCAACCACACCCTGGTTACCGCTTCTGTACTATCGATATATGTTGTAAAATTGGTAATGTTTATGTTCATTGAAGTTGAGTTAACTCGACCAGGTGGTACAAACAACTAATACATAATTTAGATCCAGCGGAATAGGCCCAAGGTTACATTGAATCCTGTACTGATTTCTCAAATTTGCCTAATTCTATAACTTGAGCTCCTCAACGTTTCCCCGAACATGAATCATGAACAACAATATCTTGGTAACTCTAGTAAGAGCGTTATTGTCATAAGTAATATCACATTGCGCGATAACCTGTGGACTGCACATGTTAATCTGATACGCTTTATAATGTGACTCAATGAAAATGTCACACTATATTTAAGAACAAGGTTACTGCTCAGTGTTCTGTTGTAGTCTTGCCGATGTAGTTAATACAACGCAAGGCGTATGTGGCTACATGTTTATTCAATGATGTCCGAGCTACAAGTATCCAACAAAGTACATAGCATAATTATATAAAGACCAACTCTTACGGATCTACTTTAGTATAATAAAGCAATTGCCCGTTAACTACTGTGAAACCATTATTAATCGTCAGGCATTAATTTTCATAAATTTCGTCAGTCGACCGATCGGCGAATTTAAGATCCTAACGAACAATCATGCTCTATGTTTGAACAAAAACAAATACCAAATTGAACAATATTTTAAAACTATACCGTAGACATGAGGCATTAAATTCCAACATAATCCATGCACACATTCACTGCTGTTTCGTAATCAAGATTAATCCGGTTTTGACACAAAGGGATGTAGATTACACAAGATACTTAACTGACACGTGACACTTCTTTAAAACGCGTGTGCATTACAGCTGTATCGAATGCGTTGACTTCGTTTATGTAGAATGGTAATGAATTAGCGCTAATTGTTTATAACTTTATTACCCATTAGGTGCATTGTGTTTTTCAGGGGTATTGCATATTAGCCATCACGCAGCGAATGCCGATGAAAGACAATAAACCAAATAAAAAGATGACGATGTGTGATCAACATGCGTATTTATCACAAATTAATAATGAATATTTTAATTGCTGTTTGTTGTTTGATTGTTTGCGTTTAACCACACTTATTACTATTTTATATGTATCAATTTATTTATTTTTAAATTATTGACATTATTGATTTATATACGGGTAGTTTACTTTTTAAGAACAAACACACACATAGAGTTTCTAATTTTAATGTTGATATCAGAAAAAAAGCATTTTATTTGAAAAAAAAACGCTTAACAAACTGGAACCTCTTTCGTATAACACAAACAGTTTTAAAACGGTATTGACAGCATTTTAATAAAAATCATACCAACTAGAACACATACCCAATTGGCAATTGGCTTCGTTGTTACAAACACTCGTTAACGGTTATACGATCCCACTTGTCCGCTTATCATAACAATGAACGTGTTAATGGCATACATTAAGAGGGTCCATTACTGTCCCTTGATAACAAAAGACTAGTTAATTGGCATGTGACAAACAGGCCCCATATCCTGCTGTGATTCTCAAGTGTGTTCCCGCATTCGTACCACGATTTTTCGCAACTGCGATTGATCGCGAATATGTATTACACACAAATCGGATATTGACTGACGCATTTTTTTAAAATTCAAAATCAGAAATAGGCGAATTTAAGTGCTGACGAAATCGTCATTTTTATAAAAATGACGAAATTTTGTGCTGTCGAAAATAAATGGTTTCACAGTATTTCATAAGAATATGGACCAGGCTGAAAAGCGGAAAATATGTGCTTAATTATGTTAAAATGTAAGAGAAAACTTTCAATATTTAAGTAGTTGCGTATGTTTGCACACATAACGGCTGTTAACACACGAGTAGGTTAGGAATATCGGACTATCTCATCTTAAGACAAATACCCTATTGTCAGGCCAACCTCCGCGCAGATGTTCGATGGGAACCAGCATAGCTGAATCAAATTTGAGTGCAAGGAACGACAACTATGCGTGGAGATTGCCATAGGGCCATACTTCACTGTATTTCCAACAGACGCTTTAACAATAATTAACAAAATGATATCAAATACCACAAATCAGACGACCATAACGTTTGCATGAAATTTAAAGAATACAATTATAACCACACATCAAACTTGGGTACTTCTTCAGTTATATATTCTTATAATCTCTCAAAATTATTTACAAATTAATCTTTACCCTCATGGCTTTATTTATATATTTATACATGCACGTTTAGCAGACATATCATTATCGTTAGTACGCATACGATTATTATTGTCTTTACAATACAAAGTACAGTATAATAGGAAATGATCTGATAAATCAATAAAATCAACACCAAATGAGAAAATAATATAAAATCAGATGAAGCTAAGACATAATCTACAATACTATGGCCGCTATTTGCAACACATGTAAAATAGCCGTCTTTATCATCGAACAGTCGACAAATTAGCATATGTACATCATGCATACAACATAGTTCGATAAGAGAGTACCAAAACTTATTTATCGCCAAGTCTTTCGAATTATTCTCAAAACAAAAATTATCACCTGGGTAGTCTGTTTCTGTGTTATAAATAAAATCAATATTGATGTAGTCAAGCATATCTTTCACACGAGCGTTCAAGTCCCCGGCTTTAAGACACGAGGTATCTAGGAAATCTGACTTTATAACAGCTAATTTTTCATTTAATAGACTTATGCCATTGTTTTCCTCCGCGTCATATAAAACAGACCCTTCTGGAGACACACATGCATAGTATATAATCAGATATTTTGGTAAAGAATGTTTTACCTTTTTTTATATAAGACAATACAATCCGTAAACTGTTTTTATATTCTTGTTATCACGCCGTTTCGACAAAAAGATGTTCTTACTTACACTAACATTCCGCCTGAATTACGACTACCGCTTTACTCTGGGATCTAATATTTTCAAAAAGAATATATTCACTGAGAATATCACCATATTCACACAATATGAATATGCAAAATCTATGTCATTTGTGCATTTAGCTAACCATTAATATTTAGGGAACATAGTTTAATAAAAGTTTCAGCAAGTGTGTATAATGAGCCTTGGTCACACCCCTATTTATGTACAGTATTTGTTAAATAACAAAGAAATTATTATACGAAAGTTGAGTTTCAAATGTTTAACAATTGTTAAACGAATTAACAATTTCATATTAATTTGAAAATCCTAATAAAAATAGTTTAGTGTCGCTATAGAAATTCAAATTAAAAAATACTGACATTTGCAAGCAGGTATGATTTGGTAATATAAATGAGCCATGCTCTTTGAAAAGGTGGTTTAATGCACGTGCGTAAACTGTCTTCCCAGATTAGCCTGTGTAGTTTGCACAGGCTAATCAGGGACGACACTTTTATGATAGTTTTCGTTTACAGTGAGTTTCTTCTTAGCAAAAATGCAGTTTAGGCGGTAAGTGTTTTCCCTATTTAACCTGTGTGTTTACTAAAACTGTCATCTCCTCGCAAGTGTGAAAGCCATTTATATATATTTGATATTTTTCGTTTATGGACTGTCTCTTCTGTTAATCCAATTTACGCGGAAAGCGTCGTCCCTGATTAGCCTGTGTGGATTTCGCTTGAATGAGAATGTTACTTAGATGAAGTGCAAACGTGTCTTTATTTGTGAATTTTAACTTTTATGGCTTCTGTAAAAAAAAGACAGGTAGCAAGTCGATTTAAAATGAACGGTTCTGGTTCGAAATAGTGAAAATGTATGCCTATTCTTCATCATGATTTAATTATACGAAAGGCGGCTTTACAGAAACGGACATAACTGGCGCAAATGTATTGAATGTGTTAATTTGTATTGATACATGTTTGTTGTGTGCTTTAAAATTGGTAAAAGCGGGCAAAAAGACAAATACATTTAAGATATTTATAGATACAGAATAAAATGTTTATATATATATATAAAGAATACATTAAATATATATTCTGTATATTTTCTTTACTGTTTTGACTCGAACATGCAAAATGTATGTTAAAGGAGCTTTTTCACAGATTTTGGCATGTTTTGAAGTTTGTAATTAATTGCTTTTTATTGATAGGCTGATGTCAGGCGTCGTAGGGCGGTTGCGGCAGTCATTGCAAGTGAAGGTAAGAACGATAGCTCCCCTCTTTGAAATATTCTGTCGCGGATATGCCTAAAACGTTTTTGCAAATTTCTTCATAAATTACGTTACAGCATAACCTAATTGATTTATGAATTGACACTAATGAACGAATCCATTATTGTGTAATAGACACTTATCAATTTATTTTCATAAACAATCAAAGTATCAATTTTTATTCTAATTGACAGCATACACTTGTTCACACATCGTTAAATCGTTAAACAGATGTTGTTTTCTTTAATTACTCCGACCCCGTCATTCATTATTGAATGAAACCATTGTCTAGCACACTCGCACCTATGCCGGGTTTTATGATCTTTATCAGGTTGTTAAATACATGCGTGGTGTGTATTCGGATAACAGGCAACAAGTAACAAAAAGGTAGATTTAAGTTGATAAATCTACCTAAACTTTGAACTGACAATAAAATTAATTTAAATATTGGCAAATTATAACCATAACAATAATATAAATTAAAAAATTGGCAAATTATACCCATGTTCAAGCTTACTTAGAAAAATAATTTATTTGTCGAAAATCAGAGATATAGTCAGTTGGCATTGACACTAATGTGTATTGTCATCATCATCTTAATGTTATATATAATTAAAATTATGAAAAATGTAAATATTGGATGAGAGTATAATAATAAAACTCATAATTCATTAATTACTACGACCCCGTCTTTCATTATCGAGTGAAGCCATTGAATAGCACCCGCACCTATGCCCGGTTTTATGACCGTTATCAGGTTGTAAAATACATGTGTGTAACCAGATTAACAAATTGTAATAAGGCAATTAGATTTATTCACGTTTGCATTAAATGCCTCAGTTCTCATTTGCAAGCATTTTTACAATATTTCGCGAGAGAATTTAAAATTTTATTGTTAGTATTTGTGACCAAAAGTATTAATGTATTAATACTTGGGCGACTATAATATATTTTGTCGATATCCATATACAACTTTCTAATATTGGAAAATTGGTATTTGTATAAACGAAACTTTTGTAGATTAAATATTGTATAAACGAACCATATGTAGATTTTATATGAGAAATATACTCTGAAATAAAAACTTGTGAGCGGAGGGCCGAGTGGAAAATCTTAATAACTACTTGGACATAAATACAAAATCGCTTATATTGGACAATTAATTGACTGTCGAAAATCTTAGACATTATATGTAATAAATAGAGTTTGAATAGACACTTACCTGTATTGCAGGTGCGATGCTGCCATTTGTCGCAAACGTCACATGTGATGCCATGCTGCAGCGAGTGAACGATTGTTGTAAAATATAGGGCCGAATGAGCCTGGTCGATTTGGAGCCGAATAAGCTGGAGGCGGTATAATAGTTTATATAAAAGATAGCATCTCTTTTGTACGTAGACATGATTTAGAAAGTGACGATATTGAATCTATTTGGCTACAAATCAACATTGTAAAGTACAAACCATATCTAATTAACTTTGTTTATCGCCCACCAAATAGCCCTCAATCTTGGATTGACTCATTTGAATTACAGATAAATAAGGCAGACATGGAAGATTGTAATATGTATTCAACCGGGGATTTTAATTTTCACTGTTTAAGCCAAAACATATTTAACAATAAGAAATGGGAAAAACTTATCACTGATTTTAATTTAAAACAACACGTGTCTTTTCCAACAAGGGTTACGGAACGTTCATCATCAATATTAGACCATTTGTATTCAAAATATGACAACATTTCTGAGGTAATCATACCAAAAATAGGCATAAGTGACCATTACCCAGTAGTTTTTACATTAAGCGTCAAAGGTAAAATTGTTAAAACAGATGATCATAAAATTATTAAGTACAGATGTTTAAACAAATTTAATGAAATCAATTTTCAAAATGACTTAGCAAATGCTAATTTTGATATGGTTGAAACAATAGCGGATGCTAATGAGGCATTTGAAGTATTTTATAACATATTAAACTCAGTCCTTAATAAGAATGCCCCTATCAAATATAAAAAAGTGAAGAGATTACAACAACCTGGTTGGTACAACGAAAACGTAAAACAAGCAAAGTCTTTAAGGGATAAATATAAACGTGAATCTAATTGGCCACAATATAAGTTGTGGCGTAATAAATGTAACATTGCAATCAAAATGGCTAAAAAAGAATATTTTTCGAATGCGGTACAAAACAAAACAAGTGCGAAATCGCTCTGGAAAACTATTAAATTAGCATCAAATGAACACACAGAATCCTCTATTTTGCCAAATGTAATAAGGAAGGATGATCGGATAATATCTTGTAAAACAAATGTAGCTAATGCACTTAATGATCACTTTGTTGACATCTCGAAACTTATTAAAAAGACTAAATTTGCTGAACACGATTTCCACTCACTAAAAACATATCTAGATGCTAAGCTAGAGTCTAAGCATTTCTCTGTTCAGTTTATTACCACATCAGAAGTTAGTACTTTAATTAATCAACTTCATTCAAACAAATCTGCTGGGGCTGATGGTATAGGACCCAGCATTATTAAACTTTGCAAAGATTTCATTATACAACCAATCACTGCTCTTATAAATAACTGTATATCACATGGAACTTTTCCCGACATGCTTAAACTTGCAAACGTAATACCTTTATATAAGGGTGGATCGGTAGAAGATCCCAATAATTATAGACCAATATCACTTTTAACTTCTATATCTAAAATATTTGAAAAGCATATAGCTAAACAATTGCATATATATCTAGAATCTACAAGTCTATTAAACAAAACCCAGTCGGGTTTTCGCAAATATCATTCTTGTCAAACAGCATTGATTAATATAGTTGATTCATGGCTTAAACAAATTGATAATGGAAATCTGGTAGGTACAATTTTCTTGGATTTTAAAAAAGCATTTGATCTTGTGGACCATAGGGTTCTTTTACACAAATTAAAACTTTATCATTTTAATGATAGGTCATGCGACCTATTTTCTTCATATCTCCGCAATCGATTTCAGTTTATCAAAGCAGAAAACACTACCTCTACTTGTAAAAGCATCATTGCTGGTGTTCCCCAAGGATCTATTTTAGGACCTCTTCTATTTCTTATTTACGTTAATGATCTTTCGCTATATCTTACATGTGATTCTGCAATGTATGCTGTTGATACAACATTGCACACTGTGGGAACAAATATTCAAACACTTCAAAATAAGCTACAAACAAATCTTTCAATTGTAAATGATTGGTGCCAAACTAATAACATGATTATTAATCCACTAAAAACTACTTGTATGGTATTAGGGTCAAAACGGAAAGCTCAAAACATGACAGATCTAAAACTTAAAATTTCAGATACGGTGATCAAAACAGTAAATTGTCAAAAACTTCTTGGCCTTTATATTGACAATACTCTATCTTGGAAACTACACATTAACAGCGTTTGTTCAAAAATGTCATCACGAATGTTTCTTTTGCAAAAAATAAAACCATATTTAAACCTTGAAATGCGTAAGCTCTTCTATAATGGTTATATCTCACCTATATCCGACTACGCATGCGTTACCTGGGGTTCAGCGGCCAAAACGGAAATTAATAGAATAGTCAAAATACAAAAGCGTTGTGGTGCACATATTTTAAATAAAAAGTACAACACTAATTCAAAAACACTATTTAAAGATCTAAAATGGTTGACTTTCGAACAGCGTAATCACTACATCATGTCAGTTATTGTATTTAAAGCATTTCATAATCAAACCCCAACATACATACGTGACCATTTGACACCTTCACAAAATATTCACTATACTTGCGATCTTGCGAAAAGGGGGATTTAAAGCTAGTGCGAATACCCAAAACAAACTATTTCAAACAATCGTTTGAATTTTCTAGCAAAACAAATTGGAATTCGTTACCCCAATCTATGCGTCAAACAAACAATTTAATTACATTTAAGAAAAAATTAAAAGCTTATCTTTCTTCCACACTTTATGAAATAAACTGAACATGCTTCATGTTGTTTTATTAATAACATTAGTTTAATGTTTAAATACTGTTCTTGCATAAATGGTTATTGTAGTTTTATGTCTGTCATTTGTTTTTAATTATAATATATATCATTATATGTGTATGCATATATGATTCTTTATGTTTTGTTCTTATTGCTCAAGATGAAATATGATGTATTTGTTGTAAATTGTATCTTGTTAGAAGACCTTGTTGAAAATAAGAAATGTATTATATAAATTGCATATTATGGAATTTCATCTGATGTATTTCTTAACAAGTCTATCTTCTTTAAATAAAGATTTTATTATTATTATTATTATTATTATTATTATTATTATTATTATTATTATTATTATTATTATTATTATTATTATAGCTTGGGTCCGAAAGAGCCTGAAATTTCGGTCTTGGCCGAAAAAGCTTGGGTCCGAAAGAGCCTGCTTCCCAACATCAATTGGTCTGGTTTAAATCTGGAAAAAGTTTCTGAAAATGTATATCCGAAATCATGGAAAATTATGTTATAATATATACCTTAGGCATTATATACCTTAGGCATTGTATGTTCCCGTAGGATTTTTTTTTTAAACGGAACATACGAGTTCACTCAATTGATTGTATCGTTTGCTATGTTGTTGTTTTGTGTGCATTTTTATCATACATTTTTTCATCGGTGTCAACTATTATCAATCTGTGTTAGTCATTACCAATGTTTTTTATCTTTGTCGACGCGATAATAGCTTACAAACATGCACGGAATCAAACAAATGTCTGTATATCAAAGACCAATTATAAACCAGTGCGCGCAGTCACCTTAGCAGACAAAACAAAGAAACTGCTATAGCATTGATAACACAATGACACAGATAATCGATCTATATGTACATAACAGGCCTCAAGTCTCTTAACTTGTTTTGCAATGTTTCCACTAACAGTTTCCAAAATTGACCACCCTCATTTATTGCGGACGCGTCTTAAATCCGCTGTTAACAAGTGTTTGATTCTTTGTGTGACGTGCAATAAACTGGTGCTGACTGCTTATGCGACTGCAGCGATTGGTTTATCACCAACTTTTGAAATGGAGTTGCTCAGGCCAAAATCGACTTGCCCTGGGCTCACGGGCAAACACGATTTTCCATCCCTGACCTTTAAATGTTTGTACTGGCATTGAAGTTTTATCAAGATGAACTTGGTAACTTAAAAGTAGTAATGGCCCCTGAATTGATTTAAATTATAAGGAATGTTATCTCTCCTGGGGCTGCTTTTTTGTAACTATTGTAAGAAATTTCATGAAATTTAAGATACAATGTATGTGTGTATTATTTTACTGTAAGAGTGCTCTTAAGTTGTGTTGGGATTAAGTCTAGTAGCTCCTATATGACTTAAAATTGTGGGCTTGTGTCTTTCTGAATCTGCCGTATAGAATCATATTGTGTAACTTAACATTATGGATGTCACATTTGCATTATTGTAGTGGTTCTCTAACACGTTTCTTTGGGATGAGTTGGTTTGTTCATATTTATACTTTTTAAATGCAAGCAACTGGATGATTGAAGGAGTATTAGCTTAATTTGAATTCTTTGCATACACGTCATATAAATGTCAATTTGCTTACCTAATGGTACATGTATCATAACTATAGATTTTATTATGTACATGTGTATTTCTAAATATTTATTACAGATGAGACATCAATAGAAATGTCAGCAAGCGGCTCTTTCCAGTTCTATAAGAGAAGTTCATCATTGGCCAGTCTTCCAAGGAAGTGTCCAAAGCCAAAGCATGCCTTGAAGGTTTATGATATTTCTTTCCCTGCTTATTAAATGGTCTTTTAGGTTTTTGAGAGGGTGATTAATTCAATTTTGAAACCTGTGTACCACAATGCATGTGAAATTTTTGGTGCAGGACTGACAAAAGACCAAAGCATGTCACGTATTTGTCAGTCTGATTGACTGACAAGAAATTCAGTTGCTAATGTATTAGTTGTTAAAGAAAATAGAACATAGTCTTCATGTAAAGATGCATAAGACACATAATACATTATGCAATATAATTAAAAATAATAACTAAAACAATACCTTCTTCTTATAGTATCGAACATTTATTTGCTTTAACAGACTGACAGGACTTTGTTCGGACCGACACATTATTAAATTTAAAGTCTGTCAGATTGAATGATTGCTATGTACATGTACTTACATGTACATATATACTTTGCAGGCTATTTTTGCTTCTCAATAATAAATACACAACTTAATTAGGTATACAAGTGACATTCTGAAAATATGTTTGGTTTGTTGTATCATGAAACATACACTAACACTGCACCATTCTTTTATTGAACACCTCAAATGTTCCATATCAGTTGTGATCGCATATTTTTTCTGAAAATGGTTAAGTTCTTACAAGAAATTCAGTTGCTAATGTATTAGTTGTTAAAGAAAATAGAACATAGTCTTCATGTAAAGATGCATAAGACACATAATACATTATGCAATATAATTAAAAATAATAACTAAAACAAGTCCTTCTTATAGTATCGAACATTTATTTGCTTTAACAGACTGACAGGAATTTGTTCGGACCGACACATTATTAAATTTAAAGTCTGTCAGATTGAATGATTGCTATGTACATGTACTTACATGTACATATATCCTTTGCAGGCTATATTTGCTTATCAATAATAAATACACAACTTAATTAGGTATACAAGTGACATTCTGAAAATATGTTTGGTTTGTTGTATCATGAAAAATACACTAACACTGCACCATTCTTTTATTGAACACCTCAAATGTTCCATATCAGTTGTGATCGCATATTTTTTCTGAAAATGGTTAAGTACTTACAATGTATTGTTGCAACATCATATCTTCAATAAAAACAAAATTCCTTGTTTTTATGAGATATTCGGTATTTTGATGTATGAAAATCATCTATAATTCACTTGATTAGCTATTACTTTATTTGCAAAATGTTTTGCTCAATGCGGTGAACTTAACAGAATTCAATTTATGGACACAATTGTATTTTGGTATATGTGCGTCCGTCCTATGGTTTGTCTTTCATCCAGATTATGTTTATCTGGAGTGTTACTCTGTCATAAATTTGTTAGCAAGCTGAATGTCAAATAACTTACCATAAATGTTCACAATCATAAAACAATGTGGTTATAACAAAGGTCAATGTCACACTGAGGTCGAAGGAAACAATATTGTATTATTTTATGGTTAGGCTCGTAACTTTGTCATGACACAGCGACTTGATATAAGTTCACTTCTTTCTCTTTACCTTTTGCACAATAAATCATAGTTTTTAAAGCCAACATGCTCATGGTCCCATGCTGAATTTCAGGTTCACATGTGGGGAGGCATCAGTTATCAGGGACCAACACGCTGTTGTGTTTTCACTGGCATAATGGACTCCGTTTCATACCAGCAAATCTTGAAATCAAGTCTCTTGCCATTTGCCAACAGAAAATATCCAAATGGATTTCGACTTTATCAGGTATATAGTTTTCCCATCAATAATCAATTATTAATGTAACAGAATTGCATTGTTATATTATATGGAATATATGTATGTACTGTAAAATTATTGTAGAGATATAATAATTGATGTATTTAATGACATCGTCACATGATTTTTATATTGTTTTGGAGGAATAAAATATCTGATCATTTCCTTAAGCCAACTGCGACTTATTTTCAATTTAAAAAAAGTTTGAAAATATATTAACACCATATTGAAATTGAGTAATAATATACCCATCATCATTGGTAATGGGGACTATATAGGAGTCACTTTGTTGGTTGGTCAGTCTGTCCAGAAAACTTCATCTGATCTTCACCAAACTTGGTCAGAAGTTGTATCTAGGTGATGTCTAGGTCAAGTTTGAATATGGGTCATGCCAGGTCAAAAACTACGGCACAGGGTCACCTAGTGCGTTTTAAACCAAAAATTTGTCCAGACCATTACTATGTCATTTATTTTTGGTTTGTAAAATGACTTAAAAATTTGTTTATCATCATTAGCAGTGTATCATGTGAAAGGAGTGCATCGATATCTCCAAGTCAAAGTCACACTTTGAGTTAAAAGGTCAAAAATGGCCATAAATGAGCTTGTCCAGGCTATAAATATGTCATACAATGTGATTTTAAAATACGCTGTACATTTTTTCACAATATTGGACAGTGTGTCATGCAAAAGATTAACATCGATTTCATCAGGGTCACACGTTGAGTTCAAAGGTCAAAACGGTCATAAATGATCTTGTCTGGGCCATAACTATGTCATTCATTGTAAGATTTGAAAATGACTCAGTACATTAATTTTTGTTTCAGTAATTGGATGGTGTGTCATGCAAAAGAATTATTGAGTTCAATGGTCAAAATGGCCATAAATGATTATGGCATAATAATTCTTAAACATAGCTTAGCTTCTTTTGTTTCGTGAAGAAGAAAGAGCCTTCAAAATAGTATGTTTCAGTGCAGCGAGTGGGAGTTTATGTCTTGTCTGTGACAAAGCTCCAGTTTTTTCTGCCATGAGCTGTTTCATAATGTACTATTGTATGAAATGACATAAAATTTAATAATGTTTTTTTAGTATCATTTTGTGTTGGTACACTTGAAAGTTTTGTTGATTCAGCTCTAGTGTTATGACCATTAAATTGATTGAAATTGAGAATGGTGTTTGTCTGCGCTGTTTTATGGAATTTAATGTGATTACAATTAAATGTGTATCATCATTCTTCTGTGCTTCTTGCATAAGTTTCGTAAGGATGATTTGGTTTGTTCAGAGTTGTACCCTTTAATTGATTGCAACTAAAGGATATATTTTCATTTGGCGGAGAATATTAATTCGTCAAGTTTGCTGGTGTTTGTGGAGTTCCATTTTTACCCCATTAACCTAAAATATATGAATACATGGGACAATAAGTTTGTTATAAATAATATTTAATGTTTTTGAGTCAAATGTGCATCTAATGATTTTATTTCACCCGATATCCAAAGCAATTAGTCCTAGGGATACAGTAGAACATTTCTTCCGTGTATAACTGAGTATTGTTAGGCTAACATTCCTGTCCATGTGCGGAATAAGTCATGTATGCAAATGGTATGGTTGACTTCATAAAATATATAAAATGTTTATTGTTAAGGATAATGACGCCAAACACACCAGTCGATCAACTATGCAGTGGTTGAATGATCACAGAGTGAAGACCATGCCTTTACCATCATCGAGTCCGGACCTGAATCCTATAGAGAATGTAACTTTTGTTTGGGCAACATTGAAGGATTATTTAAAGCGACAAGTGAAGCCCAGAACAAAGGCTCAACTTGTCCATGGAAAAACCGAGTTTTGGAACAATCTAACAGCGGAAGACTGTGCAAAATGCATAGACCATGCATTCACAGAGTCTTACCACATGTTGTTCTAAATGACAGTGGACCATCAGGATTTTAGTGAGGTGGATCATTAAACAAGATGGCCCTAGTTCGCTCACCTGAGAGGAGTCGGTTCATTCAATCTTTACCAAATGTCAAACTTGACCTAGATATTGTCCAGACAAACATCCTGGTCAATGTTCATCATTATTTCAGCTGCGAGTCATGATCAATGTACCTATGAAGTTTCATGATCCTAGGCGTAAGCATTCTTGAGTAATCATCTGGAAACCATTTTTCTAAGTTGAGTCACCGTGACCTTGACAGCCATTGTGTGAATACGTTTTTTGGCACTGTGACCTTGACCTTTGACCTAGTGACCTGATAATCAATAGGGGTCATCTGCTAGTCATGATCAATATACCTATGAAGTTTCATGAACCTAGGCATAAGCACATTTGAGTTATCATCCAGAAACCATTTTACTATTTCAGGTCACCATGACTTTGACCTAGTGACCTGAAAATCAATAGGGGTCATCTTCGAGTCATGATCAATGTATCTATGAAGTTTCATGATCCTAGGCATAAGCGTTCTTGAGTTGTCATCCGGAAACCATTTTACTGCTTTGGTTCACCGTGACCTTGACCTTTGACATAGTGACCTGAAAATCAAAAGGGGTCATCTGCGAGTCATGATCAATGTATCTATGAAGTTTTATGATCCTAGGCATTAGTGTTCTTGAGTTATCATCCGGAACCCATTTTACTATTTCGGGTCATCATGACCTTGACCTTTGACCTAGTGACCTGAAAATCAATGGGGGTCATCTGCGAGTCATGATCAATGTACCTATGAAGTTTCATGATCCTTGGCATAAGCGCTCTTGAGTTATCATCCGAAAACCATCCTGTGGACGGACGGACCGACATGAGCAAAACAATATACCCCCTCTTCTTCGAAAGGGGGGGGGCATAATGAGAAAACTGCCCCCCTCCCAGCAGCCATGTTATTCAACTGACCGGAACCATTTTTGAACTCAACTCTCGTATCAAGGAAACAAATGTTCTGAGCAAGTTTCATGAAAATTGGGCCAAAAATGTGACTTCTACTGTGTTCACATGTTTTCACTTTATACATATAGAGAAAAATGCCCCGCCCACTGGCGGCCATGTTTTTTCACCGATCCCGACCATTTTCTAACTCGTCCGAGATATCAATAAAACCAATGTTTTGCCCAACTTTCATGATGATTCGGCAAAAATTGTACCTTCTAGAGTGTTTACAAGGTTTCTCTAAAACCAAATAGGGAAAACTGCCACTATATACATATAGAGAAAAATGACCCCCCCCCCCCACTGGCGACCATTTTTTTTCACCGATCTCGACCATTTTCGAACTCATCCGAGACTTCAATTGAACCAATGTTTTGACCAACTTTCATGAGTTCAAGACCGTGTTCTTTACGACGTTGCCTAACCTTGATAGGTGATATGTCAACGCTATATCAACAGTTACATGTAGAACGCGATTAAGAGCGCGCGCATTATTGTATTGTAATTGTGATGAATAAATTATATACAACATAATATATATATATATATATATATATATATATATATATATATATATATATATATATATATATATATATATATATATATATATATATATATATATATATATATATATATTGCAAACGGGTTAATTAATCCCTTTAACGCGTATGGGTCGAGATTCATTTGTTCCGGTATCGATGGTATATCGCATATCAGGATAATTGAGGTTATAATGGATCTGCTGAGTATAACGAAACAAATATTGTTTAGTAAGCATTTTACATTTTAGTACACACCATGTCTGATTTATTTCATGTCTGTGTGCAAAACACGGGCCCAAATGATAATTGATTTTTGATGAGCTGACTACATTCAATTGGAAATGATCTCGAACAATAGATATATCTGCCTGATTCGGTCTCAAAGGCAAACTTAGAGTATCATGTGAAGGCAATGTATTCGATTTAATGATAATAAAATAATATACCGGCCATTCTAACGACGTAGACATTCTGCTTCATTTCCACTTGTTAACTTTATAAATACCGTACTCAGATATATGTAGCATTGGCGATCCACACTTTTAAGCAATCTATATCAGTGAGACGGCTTTTTGTGTTTAAGTGTGCATTCGTGCATGCTATTTTCTTTTTATTTTAACGCACGCGTAGAATAAACCATATGGGCGTCACTTGATCCTTATTAATGAGTATACATGTTTAGATACAAACTCGCAGTGTTATAACATGTGAAATCAATTCAAAGTGCTGTGCATCAAAATATAAACATTTGTTAACTGTTAAGCCATTGTCAAAATGCACTTGTCCTAAGACTGAGATGCATGCGATCAAGTTCCATTTTATTGCTGGCAAATATTGAATTCATCGCAATAACTGCATTAGATTATAATGTGTTATATTGATCTACTTAGCTCTTTGTAAAGTAGGTGTTTGCAATTATTTGTGTCAATGCAGCATAAATTTTAGAGTTGTGCTTTTCTCTCAGTTTTAGATTTATATTCCGAAGCTAAAATTTGTAATGTTCCATGAAGGCTTTCGTGGTAATGCAGCTAAATTAAATAAGTTTGAACTAAACGACCTCTTTGTACATATTAGTTTAAAAATGCACCTTTCGGTATTTAAATGATAGATATATTTCAACTGGATGGTACGGGCCTTCTAAATGATATTTTATCTTTGTTTGCTTTGGTGATTATTTTTTATATAACCTATGCCAACAACAGTCGACAATTTAACGAGAAAGGACAATATACATAGTATTAATGGATTAAAGTTATTATATCAGAAGTAGTAACACATGTTTTGATCCTACTTCTATAGTAAGCACTTACTCTTACAACAGTCACAAATACTTATCAGCGCAATCCGTATGAATATCGTTTTATGTTTGCCAAATGAGATATCTTTTTTCGGTCTTTGTCTAAAACACCGTGTGGCTCCTTTTTGTGAAGTATTTATACTCTCAATGCGTTTCCTAATTAGCAATAATGTTATATTCAGCATCAATCTTAAATCAATTGTATAATAAATCAATCACCATTTCAACTTAGCTTTTGTTTCAGTATCTGTTTTATGTATCTAGTTCCTTGGCAATGGTAAATCTTCGTGAGAATGTAGCCTAAAAGGTTACATGTAAGGTATTCGGGGCTCCCCATTTCAATCATCTTTTGTTTAAATACATTCGATGCCCAACATGATACCGACCAATACCGACTAAAGTGGGGGTGTCTTGATCTTGATGGAATCAGAATTGGTTCTTTTATCGCTAATAAAGCCAATTACTTAAACATATAGTGGATTGATTTTCTGTATCTATATATCTGTATATAAATGAACATAATTGCTAGCAAACAAAGACAACCATACAGTAGACGTGACGTGAAAAGGGTAGTGCCGCTATATTCATTCGTGTTTCTAGTGTACGCTAAATGGCATATATCATTCAGGGATCAGATATTTGCTACTCTAATCTCTATACCCTTAATAACATGTTTCGCGTAATTTAAGCAGAACGGTCTCACACTGTGGTATCTTCAGTTGGTCTTTTGTACGCACAAAGGAGAGATATCTGATTTTGATGAGTCTGTAGCTCATCGTTGTTGTCTTCAACATAGCCTTAAGTATCAGGTGTATTCATTTGGAATAAACGATATAAACAATAGTATCATTGTCTGTGCAATTTGTCGATATTCAACAAACATCACATTTTTTTCAAAATAAACTGCGCTCGTATCATCTTGAAAAAGAACTAGTCGTCTGTTCTCAATTCACGTCATTTGAATGAACTAAGTGTCGTTTTAGATCATATGTATTTTAGCGCATCCCAGATTTTGTTTTCCATTACGTTTTCAAAAATTAGTCATTAGGATATAGGTATAAATTACTTTAAGTGTTAGTTGCAAAACAAAAATTAAGTTCGATCATAGTAAATTAAGAAACTACTAGTAATGTATGTTTAGGAAGGCTGAAGTCTCTTGATCGTTTTTGAATATCGGTAGTCTGTAAAGTAAAATATATAGCTTAGCACGACATTGTTTCGATCTATTTATGATTTGAAGAAAATATTTAACTTTTCTCTAATGTGCTGTAAGTTAAGAGGCACTATACTGTTTGCCAACGCTGACTCGACGAACAACATTTGATTAATTATATTTATCTTAAATTCCATTTATATTCTTAAAAATTACTAGAAATACAGGACATAAGTTGTTTCGTCTCATTGGTCTTGCTGTTTCACATAACGTTAGAGTTTCGAAAGCTTTTTCATGACCATCTCATTCAAGTATATTCGTCTAGAGATGCCTTTTGTTCACGTTTCGGTCGTACATGTGAACAATAATTTCCTTGATTGTTTCTCGAGTGTTTCTTATCGGAACCATAGTAGCACAGTCAGTGTATATTTAATACTGATACAACACACATTTAATTGTAGTATATGTACACTACAGGATGGGGTGAAGTCTAACGTCTTCGACGCATGCAATTCGTTCGTGCCCTGTGCATGGACCGTTGCAAGGCGGCGACAGCTCACCCAAGAGGATTTATGGGCATTGTGAAGTCAAATCAATTCTGTCAATTCACAAACGGTATTTAAATGCTCGGTTAGTTCAAACAGGGCAAAACATAACCTAAAATTATAGAGGAAATTTAAGCACAATTGTGGCAGTTTGGGTGCATATATAGGAACAATAAACATTCACACTTAAGTGTTATTGTGTTATTGATGTATTCAACTGATTTCAATCAATATATGTAATATGTTTATCTTTCAAAACTTCCATTTCACTTATATGCTATTATGAGTAAGCTGTACCGACTTACAGAAGGGACGTAATATTACATAATATGCATATGAATCTTATTATCCATTAACCTATTAATCAAATGAGGTTTGTATGTTCTCATTTCCCAACGATAATCTTTGTATAGGATTAAAAAGAGTAGTTCCCATCAGTTAAACACGCGCATCGATGTGTTTATGGTAAACAATATGGTTATGATTGTTATAAATATTGTAATATAATGTCTTTTTACAAGAAAATGGAATGTTTGTGTGAAAATTCAATAACAGATAAGACAAAAGAACAGGGAAAGACCAAATATTCGATGGGTCTCAAAGAAGGACATTAGCCCTTTGGTAGATCTAGCACTGTGATTGAGTGTGTATTTCGAAATGTATAAGGTCCTTCCGCGTCTGAGGAAGAATTATGTTAGGACCCAGAGTGTGTTTCAGCGTTTCTACCTATTTTTTTTACTCGTAAAATTGTTTTAGAGACTCGCGAACTATGGGACGAATTCTAAATTACGGCTGAAAGTTCGACCTATTTAGTTTTTATTGAAAGGTATTCAATTTCGGTGTGGCTTTGTGCTTTGTGGTGAGACCGTAGTGCTCGGAGAAACTCCCATCTGTCTTGTATGGTGACCACCAACCACTTTAAAACATTAAATCTACTAGATTAGACGTGCACGCCTATTGAGTGAATAAAGCACAGATGGAGCATCGCAGGCAATGACAGTCGCTGTGTTACTGACATTTAGGAAAACAATTTTTGTCAAGATGCAATTAAGATCGTTATCAATAAAGAGATGTCACGGCTTT